>NC_060155.1:28118751-28120300 GCF_021292245.1 Micropterus dolomieu
TTCATTGTTATGCAGATGATACTCAGTTATATCTATCGATCAAGCCAGATGAAACTCATCAGTTAGCTAAACTTCAAATGTGCCTTCAGGATGTTAAAACCTGGATGACCTGTAATTTTCTAATGTTAAACTCAGATAAAACTGAAGTTATTGTTCTGGGGCCCAAGTACCTCTGTGACGCATTATCTAAAGATATAGTTTCCCTTGATGGCATTGCCCTGGCCTCCAGCACCACTGTGAGGAATCTTGGAGTTATCTTTGATCAGGACATGTTGTTTAAGTCTCACATTAAGCAAATTTCAAGGACCGCCTTTTTTCACCTACGTAATATTGCGAAAATCAGGAACATCCTGTCTAAAAATGATGCAGAAAAACTAGTCCATGCATTTGTTACTTCTAGGCTGGATTACTGCAATTCCTTATTATCAGGCTGCTCGAAAAAGTCCGTTAAGACTCTTCAGCTGATCCAGAATGCTGCAGCATGTGTTCTGACAGGAACCAAGAAAAGAGATCATATTTCTCCTGTTTTAGCTTCTCTGCATTGGCTTCCGGTAAAATCCAGAATAGAATTTAAAATCATTCTGCTCACCTACAAAGCTCTTAATGGTCAAGCACCATCTTATCTTAAAGAACTCATAGTACCTTACTACCCCACCAGAGCACTGCGCTCCCAGAATGCAGGGTTACTTGTGGTTCCTAGAGTCTCCAAAAGTAGACTGGGAGCCAGAGCGTTCAGCTATCAAGCTCCTCTCCTGTGGAAGCAGGTTCCAGTTTGGGTTCAGGAGGCAGACACCATCTCCACATTTAAGAGTAGGCTTAAGACTTTCCTCTTTGATAAAGCTTATAGTTAGGGCTGGCTCAGGTAGTCCTGAACCATCCCTTAGTTATGCTGCTATAGGCCTAGACTGCCGGGGGATTTCCCATGATGCACTGAGCTCCTCTCTCCTCTACTTTCTCTCCCTCTGTATGCAACCTCATCCCATTATTGCATGTTACTAACACAACTTCTCCCCTTTCCGGTAGTCTTGTGTTTTCTCGTCCCTCTCCTCTCTCCTATCACTTCCTGCAGGTGTTTCTGGCTCTGGAGCTGTGGAGTCTTATTGGAGTCGTTATTATTGTTTTTATAATCATTAACATTACGATTATTATCATCATCACCACTCTATATATATATATATATAGAGTGGTGATGGCGCATAGATAAGATGCCTGCCTTTGGTGTGGGAGACCTGGGTTCAATCCCCCACTGTGACACATCCACCATTGTGTCCCTGAGCAAGACACTTAACCCCTAGTTGCTCCAGAGGCGTGCGACCTCTGAGATGTATGGCAACTGAAAGTCGCTTTGGATAAAAGCGTCAGCTAGATGTAAGATCAGATCAATTTTCATTTAGTCTATAGCAACATCACCTTTACTGTCTGTACCCCTATGTGTGTTTATTATTTAGGCTGCCTCCCTCACCTCTCTCTCCTTTCTCCTTCCATCTCTCTCTCTCTGTTCCTCTCTTGCCCTCTCTCTCTCTTGCCCCCCCCCCCCCCCCCCCCCCCC
>NC_060155.1:28120320-28141275 GCF_021292245.1 Micropterus dolomieu
TCTCTCTCTTCCTCTCTTGCCCTCTCTCTCTCTTGCCCCCCCCCCTTCACCCCCACCACCTCTTAAAAGGAAGTTTTTCCTTGCCTCTGTCTCCTAGTGCTGCTCTTGGTGGGAATTGTTGGGCTTCTGTAAATAGCATCATAGAGTACGGTCTAGACCTGCTCTTTATGAAAAGCGCTGTGAGATAACTGTTGTTGTGATTTGGCGCTATATAAATAAAATTGAATAGAATTGAAAATATCTTATATGTGTCTGCGTGGGTTCTCTCCGGGTGCTCCGGCTTCCTCCCACCGTCCAAAGACATGCAGGCTTGGTTGATTGGTGACCGTAAATTGTCCTTAGGTGTGAGTGTGACTGGTTGTTTGTCTATGTGTGGCGATGGACTGGCGACCTGTCCAGGGCGTACCCCACCTTTCGCCCCAATGTCAGCTTGGACCCTGTACGCAGGATAAGCGGTTGACGATGGATGGATGGATATCTTCTCATCTTGTTCTCATGAACCCAACACTGTACATCATCACGTCTCGTGAGCTAAGCGTAGGGGAGAGTGGGGTATGTTGTCCCACTTTTCACACTGTATAATATTTACTGGGCGCTGTGCATCGTATCGTACAAATGTCATACTAAATGAAAGAATAAATTCTTGGGCAGATATTACAGAGTTGTAGACTGTTGAATAGGGAGCGTGTCAACGCATTCTCATCTCAATGCCTCATAACTAACGACTTCAGACAGCCTGACAAAGCATAAGTAGGCTATTTTACGCTAAAGGTACCCTTCAGCGTCTGTATGAAACGCCAATGTTTGCTGCGTCCCAGCAACACAAAGGAGGCTAACCCTACCTGCCGATGTGCGCAGCTGTAGGGTTAGCCGGTCAGTGACTTAGGTTTAGGCACTAACATTTCTGATGCTTGTGGTAAGGGTAGGGGGCTGTCAACACGTTTAACACGAACGTAGCTAACATCCAGCATAGAGACGCATCTGGTGCGTCTCACACAGACGCTGAAGGGTACCTTTGGCGTCAAATAACTATGTTTTGCCACTTTTTTTGAAAGCGTTGGTATTGGGTATTCTGACAATTTGCCCCACTGGCAGGTAAGTTATCACAGTGAATTATCAAACAATTTGAACACTTGTATTGTGAATATTGATTTAAATTTAAAATTCAAACAACAACTAAAAATAAAAACTATCAAGTCTAGAGAATTTAGAAAATAAATAATTTAATTCAAAACAAAAATGTTGGTAGAGCACACATTAGTGTTGCAGTACTTGAGAGCGGTCTTGGTCTCGAGACCGAACACCAGTCAAGACCATAACTTTGGTAATATCAATAAATTGCTTTTGCATTGTCTGATTTATTTGTTAACATCCTAACTTTGATTGGATGTAAAACGTGTTGTTTCCAATGCAACCAATAACATGTGTAAAAATGTGTTACCGTTAACGACTGTCACCCCTAAACGTGATGGTAATTATGGAGTATTGAATAAAGATGCTTACATTGATTTCATCTCTCAGTGTTTGTATGTGGGTGTTTTAATGGGATCAATATGAGAAGTACCTATGATCTCGTTTCACAATTTATTGTGTGTCATGTAATGTGGGGAACTGGTCTTGGTCTTGACTTGGTCTCGCCCTCCCTCGGTTTTGGTCTCCACTTGGTCTCAGTGCCTTAAAGTCTTGTTCTTGACTCGGATTCCCAAAGTGTGGTGCGTGCACCTCTTGGGTTGAGGATGGGTCTTGAGCTGGTGTAATTGAGTAATAACTACACCAATACATTTTTTAAATAATTTATCATGAAATAAAAAGTATAAATTTCCTTTGTAAAATGAAAAATTTAAACTAAAAACTTAAACTTTAATAAATAAATAAATGTACCCAAAAACGCACTTGAGCTGCTGCCAGTCAGCCTGTCTTTACGTAAATAGCTAACCACAGCTTGTGGCAGCTGACTAGGTGAAGTAGTTCAATCTAAAGTATCTAAGGTTGTCAGCAATGAAAGAGGAGAGAGACAGAAAGAGCGAGAAATCACAGGCGAGAACAACGGAGAGGTGTGTTGGAGCGAGAGAACGAAACTGAGTGGGAGTCAGAGGAAGGTGAGCCAGGGGAGACAGAAAAGGAGGAACAGGGAGATGAGCACAAAATGTGAGTCCGCATTGTTACCATCTCTTGAATATTTTTCTTTCATGTGTTCTGTTTTTTGTGTATGATCAAAATTGATGCCTTTAATGTGGCTACAAAAAGGCTGTGTTGCGTTGGGGGTACATCAACCTGATCAGGATGTAAAAGGGTGTCCGGTGCCTAAATAGTTTGGGAACTGCTGATGTACAGAATAATCTCACTTCACGATGGTCTTGCTGTCTCGCTGCCTACAAGTGTTGTTGTTGTTGTTGTTGTTGTTTATAGTTTGTGTGTTCTGCACACTGTGTCTGCTCCTAGCTGAGCTTTTCGTTAGGGCTGCACGATTTGAAGAAAAAGTTGCGAATTGCGATTATTGTGAACAATATTGCGATTCGATTATATTGGAACAAATGGTACTAAGAGTCTACTTGCTTAGCCTAATTATCAAGGAAAATGCACGAAATACTCACATTTTGAAATGTGTATTTCCCAACTTCAACAAAGTTAAACAATATTTATAACAATAACGAGTAAAACAGATGTAAAACAGAGCAAGGGGAGCGTGTTGCTCTACGGAGGAGGCGGCTAGAAGCAGCAAATATTGGCATCTGTCTGATGTAGAGTCTCTATCCACAACCTGGAGGAGGAACTGGACACGAGTGTATTATCTAAAGACCATAATGTTTAGTTTATAGTATTCTGCTAGAATAACAGTAATATATTTAACACTACATTCATTATAAAGTATACTTTTTTACCACTAGATGAATGTTAAATCCAGTTACAGTTGTTTCATTTTGGTCGCTATTTTGTTAATGCTAAGTCCTAACTTGTCAATAATCATATCGTTCAGCATTTAATGATTTGCTGCAGCACGTCAAAACCTTTTTTAATGTCCCGCCCCATCCGGGCTGTGATTGGTCGGTTGATGAAAAGTGACTGACAAGCACGTCGCTCTGTGAAAAGTTGAACATGTTGAACAACAAAAGGCACCGATACAGCTAACGGTAAATGGCCAGCGAGTTTGCAACACAAACCTTCTTAATCTTCTCCCAGTTTTCTCCCAGTCTTACCGCTTCAGCTGCTGACGACGTCTCTCTGTCTGGCGTTTCTCTCGGAGCTCCGGTGGCGAGTCAGACTATGTTTTGAACGATTAGTGGCGGGGAGGGGAGGGGGGTTACGGTAGGTTGTTGTCCTAACAGTTACTGGCAGACTGCTGAAAAATCATTTTTAACCCAACGGCTATATATATATATATATATACATATACAGTATATGAATAATACATAACTTTCAAATGCTATATATTAAAAAACAAAACAGTTTCCCTGTCAGTACAGAATGAACAACGACATATTGTAAGTCTGAACTGCTTTAGTGTATCCTTTATAATCTATTTTGTGATGTCCATTATTTCTGACTTCTGTACTACTGCAAGCAGAGGACTTTGAATACATGAAGTAACCATCAGCCATTTTGAATATTACGAAACAGAGGCCTTCTACTTTTTTACCACACACATTTAGGCTTGTTGTAGCAGGATTCCCAGGTGATACTGATAACATCAACGATGGTTGTGTTCTAACCAAGGTTGTGGTTCAAGGGTCTGTTGAAGGGGGCAATAACAGGACCCTGAAACTGGAGCAGTTAAAATATATACACAACCTTTACACATCTTTCACTCGAACATACAAAACAAATAATATGTAGATGACCTTCTGGCCAACCACCAGCATGCTGTCTCCGTTTTGCATAGGCCGTCACACACGCTGTGAATTTGTTTGCTCAAGCTGCCGGCTACAACCACAGCCTCCCTCCTGCAGAGCACTGACCATTTGGTGATTTCACAGGCATATCTCACATTTGTTCAGACAACACAGTGCCGGGAGAAGGGGTTGATGCATGTGGGAGGGGGACAGTTGTTCTCACGTGGCTGAGTGATTGAGGGGAGTTTTGAATTGACACAATCACCGTGTGGAGACGTGATTGTGGGCGTGAAGAGTGATCTAATCAACTGGATGGATTATACTTTGCATGATATAGGTGTGTGTGTTTGTGGGAGGGGAGTGCATGTCCTTTCAAATGTGCTTCATGTATTTTGTGTCACACACAAGCAATGGTGGACAGTACATTTACTCAAGTAAAAATTAGAGGTATTTGTACTTTACTTGAGTATTTTCTTTTCATGCCACTTTCTAGTCCAGTCCTACTTCCGGTCCTTATTTGACAGCTTCAGTTATTTTACAAACTAAGATTTTTACACGCAAAACACATGAAGAGTTTATAAAATATGTCTTATTATAAATTAAACTACCCAACAGTTTATAGAAGTGCAGCTGAAGCGATTAATCTTTTGACAGAAAATTAACTGGCGACAACTTTGATCGTTTACATTTTTCATGTAAAAACATTTGATGGTTTCAGCTTCACAGATGTGAAGATTTGCTGCTTCTCCTTTTAATTATTTTAATAACTTTTAGTGTTAATAATGTTGAGGTTTGGACTGTTGGTTGGAAGGTGTCACTTTGGGCTCTGGGTAACTGTGACGACATTTCTCACTACTTTCAATCAATCAATCAATTCAAGGAGAAAACAATTAGCAAATAAATAAACAATGAAAATAATTATTAGTTGATACAAAATAGTTCAAAATGAGTTCCAGCTCAACAACTACAGCAGTAAAATCCTGCTTTTACATTAATGCATGAGTAATAATAATCTCATGATATAATCCGTACTAGTACAACAGACAAGGGGGACATTTTTACTGCATTGAGTACTTTTACTTTTAATACTACTATAATACTACTGACTATACTATACTTATATACTTCTACATAAGTAACATTTTCAATGCAGAACTTTTACTTGTAACAGAGTCTTTTTACAGTGTGGTATTAGTACTTAAGTAAAGGATCTGAATACTTTGTCCACCGCTGCCCACAAATTAACAGTCATCGTTGTCCCCAAACTTCCCAGCAGAGTTGTCTCCATGTCGGGGGTGTAAAGTGTGAACAGGGGGGGATTGAGCACTACAGTGGAGGAGGTGTGTCCGCCAATCCGAACTGACTGGAGTCTGTTTGTGAGGAAGTCCAACACCCAGCTGCAGAGTGCTGAGTTTGCTGATCAGCTTCATGGGGGAGATTGTGTTGAACGCTGAGCTGAAATCCACAAACTCTGATGTAGGTGTTGTTTTTCTCAAGGTGTGTGAGGGCTGAGTGGAGATATCATCCTCTGTGGATCTGTTGGTTCTGAAAGCAAACTGGTGAGGGTCCAGGCTGGCTGGGATGTTGTTCTTTATGTGCTGAAGAACCAGTTTCTCAAAGCACTTCAATCAGAATGCGGTGATAGTCGTTCAGACTAGACACTGCAGACTTTTTAGGTACAGGGACGATAGTGGCTGTCTGAAAGCAGGCGGGAACCCTCTACTGAGACTTGCAGCTTTGTTGAGGAGATCAAAGCGGGCATAAAAGGTGTTAAGCTCATCTGGTAATGTGGCCTCAGTCTTGCTTTTGTAGCCTGTGATGTTTTTGATCATCTGCCACATATGTTTGGTGTTGAGGTCTCTCTCAAGTCTCTGCTGAGCTGTCAGCTTCCTCGTCACCTGACCAAAAGGCAGCTTTTATGGCTCTGCATCGAGCCCTCACCTGGTTGGCAAATATTTTATTGTCTTAGTCATTACCACCACCATATTTCTACTCATGTTGTTTCATCCATTGTAAGCATTATTCCACATGTCCGGAAATACATCAACCCCCCCAGTTCGTGCTCTGGAGTTTCCTTCCTGACACAAGAATATATTTACAGAAAAGGCAGCTAAGAAGGGAAGAGGTCTGAAAGTAATATTCATGCCACAGGTACATGCTATCTGGATAACAATTACTCCTACACCTTTCCCAACACAGAAAGGCATGCATGTTTTCATTCTCACTGAATTGTAAAGCATTTTGCTCATTAGGTTGTTTAGTGACACAATCATGTTTTTCAAACTTTATTAATACATCCAAAACTCTGTTGCCTGTCCCCTCACCCACAACCTCGATCACATCACCGCTGTCTTCCAGAATCTTCACTGGCTCCTTGTCCCCCCCCCTCAGTACAAAATCGTACTTCATAGACCTGCTCCACCGCCACAGTCCAACCCGTGACATCCTCTCCCCACCACTCAGGACCAAGCACCGTACCTGTACCCTTCACTTATCAAAACCTCCCTCTGTAGATTAGCCTTCAAACTCCAATAATATTACATTTCACTTGCTGCTATTTGGTAGGTTTATATGGAACATCCAAAGTGTCAGAATTAAATGAAAGAATAAATAAATAAATGGGTAAATTTATCAAAGAAAAAATTAATGAATAAAAGAATAAATAAATAAATGCAGAAATATATCAAAGAAAGAATGAATGAATGAATAAAAGAATAAATACATACATTTGCTTTTGCCTTTCCCCAAGGAGACCTATTGTCATTGCTTTTCCCTTAGAGACCTATGTGTATTGCTTTTTCCTTCCTCTTCCTTAACTGTTAATCAACGTGTTGTGGCCCTCCCACTAAGTCCAACTAATCACTCACAGAAGTATTTCTCTCCATGATCAGAGATGTATAAAGGTCTGATCAACACTCCATACCAGTTGGTGGCGGTAACGCACCAATTCGTTGTTTGCCAACTGACAATAAAAGGAGGAAGAAGAAGAAGGAAGAAGAAGCAGAAGGAAGAAGAAGAAGGAAGAAGAAGCAGAAGGAAGAAGAAGAAGCTAACATTAGACAGATTGTTAAGTGTGTTTGAGTGTCCTGAAAAGTGCTGTAGAAATAAAATGTATTATTATTATTATTATTATTACAGTTTTTGTTGATCTCTTTGGTACTATTATCGCAAGTATGTGGTGAACTTTCACAACTCTTAGTACAAAACTCCAAACTCGTTGCAAAGCAGTCTTTCAGATGTCATGAGAACATATGGTTTAATCACCAGAACACAACATGATATATTTTTAGTTTAGTAACTAGTAAATCTAATAAGAAACAATACAAGATACAAGTTTCAAATCATCTTAAACGTGCAGAAAGTAGAATGCTACAGTATACCGTAGAAGACAGATGACACTTTTCCCAATATCCTATGTGTAATCAAGTTGTGATCAATGAAGGCATCCTCTACAATCACTGATGCAAGAAACAAACCTTTTCTGTATTTTACAGTATTGCAACAGCTACACAGTAAGCTACTAACACTAAGTTTGTGGGGTTGAGTAGCACTGGGGTCACATTTATAGAGTAAAAATCTCACACCTTAGGGTGGTGATTCTGAAGCCAGTCAAATGAATCAACACTACATACATGATGATGATGAAAATGTTTCAGCGATTAAGACCAATGAGCATTGTGATCATAACAATAGAGAAGAAAATCTGATTCAAATTTATGCAGATACCTTGCATGAACATAATGTATTACAATGCTAAAGATGTCTCTATACATGTTTTTGTTGTATTCAGTCAATGTCGGACGTACTTACAGTTGTGAGAACATACCACCACATACGTGTGTGAATGGTACCACAGTGACAGAAACCAACCGCATTAAGGTTTGTCATGATGGTTAAGGTCAGGGTAAGGGAACAGGAAATGCATTATGTCAATGCCGGGTCTCCACGAAGATGTGTGTGAGTGCATGTGTGTGTTCTGGCTGGCATCTCTCTCTCTTTCTTTCTGTCCATTAAATCTCTTGCGCCCTCTGCTGGATTCTTTCTCTGACCCACTTTATCCAAACACAGCACCAGCACAGGTGTAACTATTGTCTACATGGCTGATCTCCAGCCATCAGGATGTGTGTGTGCACACAGATTTCTCCAGAAGTTTGGCAGAGAGGTTAATTGAAGATCGCTGTTTCATCAGATTGGTTTGACTGGATGGATCTCGGTCAGTCTGAAGAGATGTCGATATTCAATGTCAGGGCTGGCTAATGATAAGAGCTGCTGTGTATTTTTATTCTACTTTACATGTGTTTATCTTGAACCATTCATGAGAACACTATCCTGTTCTCACCTGTGTTTGACCAGTCAAAATACAAGCTGTCTTTTTGATGGGGACAGACTGCAAGACAGAGGATCAGTCGTGTATGTTCATTATGTTTTTCAAATATTTTTTAAGGGACACAAAAGGTCCATCTGCTGTGCTCTTCATCCGTGGCAGCTGGTGTTAAAGCTCAAATGTTGCATCTGAAGTTCATCAAGTCAATTTACGTCAGATCAACAGACAATAGTGACTAAATCTCTTCTAGTCGATAAAAAAACTCACATGAAAAAGCACATGTGAAGTTCATCCAAGGACGGTTAAACTGAAGGGCAACTGGACTCGAGGATGCTTTGTCCCTCATTCAAGAGCACTGAAGAAGTCTCTTGGGTGAGGGAGAAAACGTCTTTGAGTATCTTCAACCAAGTCCAGTTGTCCTTGATTTGAACCTTCCTTGGATAACTATGACCCGGACGACTGAGAGCCATCACAGACATGTGAAGTTCATGTTTTCACATGTGACAAAATAAAAAAAAACACTGGAACTATTTGTGATTTCAAAATGATTTATTGTTGTAGTGCAAAATATCAGTAGTGTAATATAGTTTATACGTAGTGTTGAATTTATTGGACTAAGACAGATTGAGTAATGGCGATTTAGCCTATATCACACTATTTTATGGTATTATAGTACCAGGGCTAACGTGCTTTATACTGTCTATGGACCCTGTGCAGCATTAGGGATCACTTATAGCTTGCTTCAGATGAGCTAAAACAACCTGTGGTGCATCGGAGTAAGGAATTTGGTGCATAACTTTACTACTGTGTGTTCCTGTTTTATACTGTATGTATGTGTTATATTGACTTTGATATTCTGTTGTGTGATCTATATACCTGGTGCAGCAAAAATTGCACACTTGGGACAAATAATATAACTGATTGATGGATTGACTATGCATGGTGCTTTTAAATGAAACAAGTCCACACACGTCAGCAAGGTCTAAATAGAAAGCATGGCTTCAAACTACATTTAATAATATTTGGATGTGCACCATGCTGTTGAAACACAGAAAAGTTGCATTTCAGCTCTTTCAGGGAGTTGTGTACGTATGATAGGTGGTGTAATGTCAACCAAACACTACTGCAATATCGCCTTAAGGGGAAGTTAGTGGTTGGAGAGATGATGTAGCTTCAGTCGGTTGACAGGTATTGTACAACACACGGGTTCCTAGGTAAGTTTGGAAAGTCTGGAATCAGAAAGTTTGACAGAAAAACCCAAATAAGTTGGGTGAAGTTTCTCCGTCCATGAACAGCTCATTTATTAAAAGAAGTAGTCAATCATAGCTCAGCTAGTGATGTATTTGCACTATAGCTGACATCTTTATTGATTACAGCCCAGTCGTGTTTAGAAAATAAACTTTATTTTGTTCCAGTTTCAGCAGGATTTAGACAGAGCCCAGTAAATTACCATCTGAAAAACTGACAACAGCCAGGACAGAGAGGGGAGGTCATAACAACCCCCAACAGTTCAAGCACAAGGCTCACATCTGTACAAAACCAGGACCTATTTAGCTTTTGATCTGAGAAAAAACAAAAAATGCTTTTTGGATATCTTGTCAAAAGTGAACCATGGTTGTATTTGTACTGTGGATTGATCCCAGACGTTTGCAGAGCTGTAGGGCACACAATGTTGACAAGACCGAGAGCACGGCGTGTTTACTGACCTGCTAACACTGATCAAAGGTCTGTACAGTGACAGTGCACAAAGAGAGAACCACAGCGAGGAGGGAGGACAGTAAGACTGAAAGAATACATGCAAAACCTCTGGCTCTATAAAGATGAATTAGTGAATGAGGTTTTTAAAATGTTAATGACTTGTTATCAGGTCTTTTACTTAAGTTAAAGTAGCAATACCACAATTTTAAAATTTCAATCTGTTACAAGTGAACGTCTGGAATTCAAAATCTGAAGTTTAAAAGTATAAAACTAAAAGTTCTATGCTGCCAAAATGGGCTCTGTCTGTGTTATTTCATTCATTACTAAATATTATACTCCTGGATTATTATTATTATTGATTTACATTTACTCATTTGGCAGACGCATATGAGGGCCAAAATACAAGCATCAACAGAGCATCAAGTACAGCACAGGATCTGACAACTGACAATGGTAAGAGCTAATAACACTTATGGCATCAATGGGGTAAATACCTGGGGAAAGAAGTAATAATTAACAAAAAAAATGCAATCAATGCAAGAGAATTGTAAGAGGATAGAAGAAGAAGATGCACTGATGCATTTTAATGTTGGAGCTGTCTGCAGTAAAGCCAATTCTACCTACTTGATATACTTTTGTTGTTATTTTTAATTTAATGTATAACAATTTATTGTATTTTATATGCTTAATAATAATATTTATATTATTAGTAGTAGTATCATCAGGTCTTTAAAATCTTCATCTGCAAAGTAACTAGTAACTACAGCTGCCAAATATATAATAATAATAAACTTTATTTACAAAGTGCTTTACATGGTTGAATACCCATTGGAAATATTAAAAAAAAAAAAAAATTCTAAAGTTCAAAAGTTAAAGGAAAGACAATTTCTGAAACAGCGATACAGATAAAATGGAAGGAAGCTCTAAAATGAATAAAAGGCTGTTTTGTGTCTTGAGAAGTGATTTAATAGACGCCACCAATTCTGCGGGCCTCAGGTTTTCAGGCAAGGCTGAATGCCCGAGGTTCTCGCTCCGGCTCTTACAGGAGCAGCAATTCAGCACTTAAATCTTAAAATCAATTCTAAAACTAACAGGTGAAGGGAGGCTAAAACAGGACTGATGTGATCTTATCTTCGTGTGTTAGTTAAAAGTCCAGCGGCTGCGTTTTGTACTAGCTGAAAACGTGAGCAGCTGAGCCCTGAATACAGTGAATTACAATAATCCAACCTACATATACTGGAGAAGAGTCTTCAAGTCTTTAAGTAGCTTTTCAGCCTCTTTTAGACTCACAGTTCTTATAAACTGTGCAGGCAGGTGTTTTAGCAAACAAGTGACAGCAGCTATAAATCTGTCACACAAGTGGAAACAATCACTTTTTATGTAAAATACGTAATCGATAAGAACAGCTAGTATATGGAGCTACAGTATATACTGTATTTGTTTTGGATCAACAGGTCAGATTTAGTTGTTCAGTCTATTTACATACAGGGAAGAGTGTAATAATGTCACTAAAGGTAATTTTAGGTGACGTTTTGTGCTTGAAATAATTAAGTATTATGTTTGTGTATCACTTTTTACTGTCCCTTGACAAGCCCACTCAATTGTATGACCTCTTCGGGATTGTCATGTTGATCAATGCTTCAGCAGAATCAACAAATACATTATCATGCTTAAATGGTTTGACCAGCAGATATCTCTACCTACTTATGATAAATCTCTATATAAGTGGGGAAAGTTCTGTTAAGCCTCAAACCCTGTGCTTAACTTGAAACACACATGAAAATAAATAAGAACCTGCACACACACGTTATCACACATCCTACGCACTATTTATTAAAAACCTTCATTGGTGTGCACAAATTTCCACAAATCCGTGGCTCTTTGCTTCAAATACTTACAAGGTGTTTCCAGTTTACAAAATTATTTTACTCAAATTAGCATTAAAACTGTGTTACCACATATCACAACTTTCTTCATGTAACTTTATAGTCTATATAATTCTCATGTGCTCAGTTTGACCCAATCACCCAGAAATACATTCATTCTTTCTTTTTAAAGTGCCAAAAATGACAAATAACCCCCCCCCCCACACACACACACATTTTCTGTTATTTTGAACTTATTCTAGGTTTTGCAGCAATTAATAAGAAAGTGTGAAAAACTCAGTGTGAACAGCAAATTCACGTTTTTCTTTTTACAATACATTGGGATCTGTGCAGAATATTGGTCCAAACAAAGTCAAAATGTTTCTTACCATCATATAAAATTGTAATAAACAAAAACAAAAAGGTAAACTTTCAATTGTTGAAATAAAGACCAAAGTTCAAATGATCAACCAAAAACATATTGAAGACAGGATCGATTGGTTTAGCTGGCTGATAAGATGAACGTCTGGATGGATAGATGCGTTTGAGGGAAGGCAGGGTTCATAGGTAACTTTGCACACACAGGATTTCACAGTAAGATGGTCATTTGTTTCAAGGCAAAAGGCGAAACTTCAGAGCGATAGGGCCAGAGTGACTCGATGTCAGAGCCCGGCCCTCTGCTTGAAGGTTGGCGTCTATACAAATCTCCTCCTGGCAATCCATCCCTGAGGTCCCACTGGATAATTAGCTCTTATTTATTAATGTTTACAACAACAATGACAGTAGAGACATCCCTGAAGAGAAGCCTGTCTTCACACAGTAACATCCAGCAACATTTCTGTATAATAATGCAGGTGTGCCGACACAGTAAACTGTCCTGCCTTTAGATCCAGTCTCTACTCCTAAAAACACTTGGGAAGAGTTGGCTCGGTTAACCTGAACAAACCACTAACAGTGAGCAGACAAGCAAAATCAAAATACATGAATTAAAAATGCAATCAGTACGTAAACAAATAGTTCAACATTGTGGGAAATATGAATATTTGCTTTCTTTTTTAGAGCAGGATCGGGAGATTGACACCACTACTATGTGCTTTTAATAAAGAGCTCAGCAGAATGAGGATGTGGTTAGCCTAGCCCCAAAAAATATGTAAAAACTAATATAAGATAATATTATATTATACATTACATAAACCACGATCATTGAGTATATACAGTATATTTGTCAAATATATATCAACTACATGCCCACTGGACCCGATTCCTACGAATCTCCTCCAAGCCATATCTCCTACTGTGGTCCCGACAATCACTCATGTGATAAATACTTCTCCGGCTTCAGGAACCTTCCCGACCACTTTCAAAAGGGCTCGGGTTAAACCCTTGCTCAAAAAGCCCTCACTTGACCCAACTCAAGTTGAGAACTATCGACCAGTGTCTCTTCTACCTTTTTTATCCAAACTATTGAACTGGCAGTCTTCAAACAGGTCTCAGAATTCCTCTCACGGAATGACCTCCTAGATCCATATCAGTCTGGTTTTAAGAGTGCCCACTCTACTGAAACAGCTCTTTTGTCTGTAACAGAAGCCCTAAGGTCAGCTAAAGCTGCAGCCCAATCCTCGGTTCTTAATCTGCTTGACCTATCAGCTGCCTTTGACACAGTCAACCACAGGATCCTCCTATCCGCTCTCTCAGCAATGGGCATCTCGAGTGAAGCACTCCTGTGGTTCGAATCCTACCTCTCGGGGCGTTCCTACAATGTTTTGTGGCAAGGACAATTATCCTCCTCCCACTGCCTCTCCACAGGGGTGCCCCAAGGCTCAGTGCTAGGGCCCCTTCTCTTCTCAATTTACACCACCTCACTGGGGCCGATCATTCGCTCGCACAGCTTTTCTTACCACTACTATGCAGACGATACGCAACTCTACCTATCCTTCCCGGCCGGCGATCCCACCGTCTCAGGCGGATCACGGACTATCTCTCGGACATATCAGCATGGATGAAGGCTTGCCACCTTCAACTAAACATCTCTAAGACTGAACTCTTGGTCATTCCAGCCAAGCAATCTAGCCACAATAACATCATACTACAAATTGACTCCTCAACCATCACTCCAACCAAGGTGGTGAGAAACTTGTGTGTCTTGATTGATGACCAGCTGTCCTTTTCAGACCATGTTGCTGCCGTCTCTCGGTCGTGCCGCTTTTCTCTATACAACATAAGGAAAATCAGGCCCTACCTCACTCAGTACGCCACCCAGCTTCTGGTACAGGCCATGGTTATCTCTCGCCTTGACTTTTGCAATGCCCTCCTAGCAAGTCTTCCAGCTTGTGCAGTGAAACCCTTACAAATGGTTTAGAAAGCAGCAGCACGTCTGGTTTTTGATCAGCCCAAAAGGACTCGTGTCACTCCATTACTCAGTGACCTCCACCGGCTCCCTGTGGCCTCCAGAATCAAATTCAAGTCACTAATGCTTGCATACAGAGTGACTACTGGGTCTGCACCATCTACCTAAACTCCATAATACAAACTTACGTTCCTTCTCGCCCGCTACGCTCCTCCAACGAACGCCGCCTGGTTCTGCCGTCCCTTCACACAAAGCAATCCCAGTCCCGGCTATTCTCATCTGTGACACCGCGATGGTGGAACGAGCTACCACACGCCATCAGAGCAGGGGCGTCCCTCTCTAACTTCAAGAAGCTCTTGAAAACTCATCTCTTCCGAGAACACTTCCTCTTATAACACCTCTAACTCCTAACCTCTAACATGCACTTCCTGTGCTCTTCTTCTTCTATCCCCTACAATGATCTTGTATTGATTGCACTTTTTTTTTTGATTGCACTTTTTGTTAACTTTGACTTCCTTCCCTAGGTATTTACCCCATTGATGTGATATGTACTATGAGCTCTTACTAGTATGTATTGTCAGTTGTAGATCTGTATTTGATGCTCTGTTGATGCTTGTATGTTGTTCCTCAAATGTAAGTCGCTTTGGATAAAAGCGTCTGCCAAATGAGTAAATGTAAACGTAAATGTAAAAGTTAAAAATCCCCATTGACCAAAAAGTAAACATCCATATTGACCGACCACCCCCCAGTATCTGCATGAAATGGTTTGGTCCTGCCTCAGCGCACTCATCAGTGACGGTGTTTAGTTGCAGTGAGTAGATGAGCCAGAAATACAGTGCTAACAATGTTGCCTCGTAAACCAACATCTGGTTTTCAAAAAAGAGAGGAAAGACAAAGGAAAGGATGTCAATCTGTGCGCCTCCAAAAGTAGGCGTTTTCAGCTGGCCTTAAGTCTTATTCTAGATCTGTGGGTTGGTGAGGTTATTTAGAGACAAAACATTTCCAACCTCCACTAAATTCACAAATTATTTTTACATTTATGTTCGTGTAAAGGTTAAACAAAGAGATATAAAATGTTAAGTTTTTGATTGCTTTTTTACATCCAGAGCTGTTTACTTCTATTTCCCGTCTTTATTCTAAGCTAGGCTAACTACGTCTTGACTCAAACCCCGGACATCGACCTCTTCATGTCACTCTTTGAAAAGAAAGCAAATACGAGTACTTCAGTTAGAAGATGCAAAACTTGAGCAATATAACCAGGAAGACAAAAATCATGTAAACACAAATGGACCAGCGCTGAGATGTTTTAAAGTAGCTCTTGACAATTTGCAGTTGAGAACCTCAAAAGTGGCGACCAGAAAGATTGTTTGGTTGTTTTAAGTTAAAAAAAGACAGAAAAACAAACAAACAATCGTGTGAATGTGTGATCAGAGAAGCCAAACATCATCCGTCTGAGAGTGGTTTAGTCTCCACCTTCTCTGAGATCAAGGGGTCCTCGTCTGGAATAATGGCGATGTCACCTGTTGGGTGGGACGCAATCTGCAGCAGGAGCTTCTCTGATTGAAGCAGCTGATTGGTCCAGTCACGACACGCCTCTTCTATGCAAGGACCCTCTCCCCCGTATTCTGGAGGCAGGACGGGCGGTGAGAAGAAGTCGCTTAAAGTGTCGTTGAAATCAGCGCCGTGCATGTGGATCTACAAGCCGGGTGAAAATTATTTTCAAAGTAAGTTTAAAAGGCATTTCCACTCTGTAAAAGACAGTCTAAAGAACCATGATCGGTATCTGACAGAACAAACATGCTGCTGACCCTCAGTCTGATCTTATCCGACAGGAAGGGACGAATCATGGCGAAGACCGGCCGGAAGAACATCGGCTCGTTGACCAGATGAATTCCTCTGACTTTCACTGGAAAAGATTCCTGAACATGAAAACACATACAAGGACAGTTGTGAAAACAAACTGGTTATAATGGTCATATCAAAGGCTGCACAGTCTAAAGAGTTAAAAAAGGTTGTCGCAGACAGGTGGGCCAGAAACCCAACTTTCACCCAGGAGACAGGTGTTTTGATTCCTGTGTGAAACAAAATGTTAGCTTTGAAGGTTTTTTTTAAGCTGCATAGGTTGCAAGTAACATTACTTAACTTACGTAAGTTGCGCAACTTACTTTACATTGTTATTTTAAGTCAAATCATCATCTTTTCCTAAACCTAATCAAGTAGATTTGGTGCCTAAATCTAACTAAAGTGTGAAGTTTCACAACATTAACCACTAGTTTTATTTAAAAGTCTAACTGGACGTTGCATATTTATTGTTGCCAACTTGACCGCAGAGCCCTGCACCTTCAAAAAATGACACTAAGGCGGTACCCACGGCGCTAAAAAGCGATGCCAAGGGGCCTTGACCTAGAGTCCATATGTGATGAGTTGGGAGTGAGAATGTGTTGTGTGGTTATAGAGGGTGAGGAGCCATTATTCTTATTCTTTAGTCCATGTCCTTGGGATGAGGGACGAAACGTATTCTAGTATCTTCAACCAAGTCCAGTTGCCCTTGACTTTAACCTTCTTTGGATAGACATATTTTGTAACAGCTTTCTTTGAACACTGTTGTTTTTTTAAAGCTGAAGTCTCTTTGCTCTGGGTTGAATGGCAACAAGAGTCGTATAAATTGATGCAGCTGTACATGTTGTTAGTTTCAGAAAAAAAAAATCTGAAATTGACATATTTCTTCAAACAACATTGGTGTCAACTAAAAATGACGTCTTCCAGACAGATCCTTCACCTCTAATGATTGGTATGGACAATGGATGGATAACTGCTCCAATGAGAAGCATCTTGCTACTTTTCTGACAATGTGCTGCTATTCTTCATCAGTTTCAGTCTTTCTTTCTTTCTTGTAACTGGATAATATAATTTTTAGGCAGATCTAATAGCCACACAATACAATAGTCATGCCACTGTGTAACAAATGCATGCACAACTGTGACTTCTAGAAAATCTCACTTTAATGATGTCTTGTTCCAGCTAAGTTCCTTAAATGTGAGTGGAATGTCCACATCTCCTGCCTGTGGTGTAACAAGCTGTCTTAATGTGGTTAGTTGAGACCTAAGCCCGTTTTGTGTTTCATCTGCATGTCCACAAATGTCCTGCATCTGCATGTCCTGCTGTCCAGCTTTGTAGCAGAAGTTACATTTAAATTAAACAGTAAATTCAACCCAACCAGAAGAATGATCTTTCTTACCGAAAGTACAGAGGATATCTTTCTGGCGAGGGAAGGGTTAATCTGTAGGGCATGGGCTATACTCCACCCCTGCAGGTCAAATATGACCTTCACACCCTGCCTCTGTGTCTCTGTCTCCATGGAGATGATCTCTGATGTCATCAAGCTGACCCTGAAAACCTGGTAGGCCGACCAGTCTTTTGGGTTCCACTGCCCTGCAGACAGAAACACATGTTACTGTACTTTACTGGGTTACAGTCAGTCTTAAATCTACAGTAAGTGACATTTCTGTTATTATCATTGAATAAGTCCGTAGCTCTGCTCATTACTAGCCTTTAGCATAGGTTTAACGGGTGTCCACTGGAAAAATCTGATGCTAAACTGTAAATAAAAACTTATGGTAAATAGTCTGTACAACTACAAACCCTACCATTAGGCTTTAAAGCTGCGTTGAGTGTTTTTTGACCACTTGGGAGCAGTGGAACGAGCTCTAAACACAACATTGACATATTAGTTGCATTTGACTTCATGTGAGGCATGCTGGTTTGAAATTTTGACCGACTTTCGCCAGTGCTGCAAAACGTGACCATGTCATATGACGTTAAACCTCGCGGCGAGGCAAGGCGGCTGCAGTTGCCCAGAGTCCAGTTGCTTTTCTCCGGCTGCACAAACTTTGAACCACCTTTTGACAGATCAGTCATTGTTGTAAGCTCATCGTAAGCTTACGCACTCTACAGGAGGTAGAACGTGTCCGACTTGACTGCAGCTCATCCCCAACGCAAATAGATCTAAGTTATGACAGCAACAGTTACTCACATAATCATTCCTATTCAGTGATTTTGCCTACAGAATAAAAGTGGGAGAATGTTTTTTGCAGCAATGCTTTATTTCAAGTTGAATTGAAAGCTTTTACTTTGAAAAGAGTCTGTGCCCTGCTTGACACATCTCTGAAATAGCTGTTGGTAAATGAGAGATTGGATTCCCCTGAGTGAGAAGCGCAGGAATTTCCTCTGCCTGGAGATGCTGGGGAAATAAAAATAGGCGTCTCTAGGTTGATGGATGTGGACCAATTGCCGGAACGATGCAGCACACTGCAGCGGATGCTTTATTGTTAGCATGTGACACAGTCTCTTCATAGTTAATTAGTTACATTTACATTTAGTCATTTATCTGACGCTTTTATCCAAAGCGACTTACAATTGCTGTATATGTCAGAGGTCACACACCTCTGGAGCAAGGAGGGGTGTCTTGCTACACAATGGTGGATGGGTCACAGTGGGGGATTGGGTCTCTCACACCAAAGGCATGTGTCTTATCCATTGCACCATCACCAACCACAGTTACAGAGGGAGAGTAAAGATATCGGCTCAACATGGGAATCAAACACAACCATGAGATTCAGAGTTCTGTGCTCTACAGGCTAAGTTAACCTACCATGCTGACGCTTAAGCGTAATTTACACTTCTGCGTCGGGTATACGCCGCAGCCTGTGGCGTCAGCTACGCATGTAGCAGGCCCGGCGCCAGGATGAAGTAACTGAAGGCACTTGCAGACTACATGACTTTCAGCAACGGCCGATGGCCGTGCCGTTCACACTACACAACTTGCCGCTGGCAAGTCTTGAAGTCGTTGTGGTGTTCACAATACGTGACTGATCGGTGACAGGGGGTCACAGACTACACGAGCTGTCAGTTTTGTCAAGAAAACACACGTGAAATGTGAAACGGTTAATGACGTGAACCTACACACAAAACAGCTGTTGTTTGTTAGTATAAAGATACCAATTATAAAGACAAAAACTCTGTGTGAAAGGATGGATTAGCACACGCAGGTAGCAGGGATTGTCTGAGCTACAGAGAGAGCTGGAGGTGAGTAAAAAGTGTTTTGCGGTGAAAAAGTGGCTGCCTGCTCTGCCAGCAGCCTGCTCTCATTGGCTGGATGTGGATGTCGAGTCGGCCGACACCTCCAGATATTTGGCATACTAGATATCTGGCAGATGTTGGTGATGTGTCGGAAATGTGTCGGGGAGCCGTTTTGATGCGTCATTGAGTAGTTCACACATAACGACTGGCGATCAACTGCTCATTTACCACCCGATGAAAAAAGGGTCGTACTTATTGTAAGAGCTAATTAGCGCTCTTGGCATAAACAGGAACCAATCTTTGGTTCCTCAGATGCTACCCAGAAGCACAGAAAGTTTATGACCACGCACACACGAACATACGAACACACCATACCAGTGCAACACATGTGCAATGAAGTTTGTATGGAGAAACAATGGAGATGGATGGAAATAAATTGAAACCGATGGTTTTAACTGCAAATACGACTTGGACTTTTATTAATCAAACAAGGTAAACAGCTCCATGGTGCAGTGCTGAGGAGGAATTTAAGCTGCTGTGCAGTTCGGTGCAGCGTTAAGAATACATTAAGGGTCAAGGTCACCGCACAAAACATAATAAAACAGTACAGCAATAAATCGATAAAATTTACAACTAGAGTACATAACTGGAAACAAAGATGGCAACAGGTGCAAACACAGTGCAGGTGACTGTTGGTTTTGTTCTGTTGTTTTTCCTGGGTTTATTCTGTCTTTCTTGGTTTGTGGTTTTGTGTAGCCTTGTTTATTATTTCGGTTTTGTTAGTTCTCTTAGTATCTGTCTTTCTTTGCATCTTAGTTTTTAGTCCTGTTGTTTGGTTTTGTGCCTTAGTTCATATCTTGGTATCCATTCCTCGTTCAATGTTTGTAATATATTGGTCTTGTCTGATCTGTGTTCTGTTTATTCTAGTGTTAGTCTAGTTTCTGGTTTGATTGTAGTTTATTTGTAGTATTTAGTTTTCTGTCTGCCTTGTGTTGATTTGTGTTCTCTGTGTGGTGATTTATTATTTGACTGTGTTCAGTCTTGCGTGCTTGTTTAGTTTGTATTTTGGTGTTCAGTTATGTTTCTGCATTTTGGTCTGGTCCTGTCTGTTCCCTCGTTTGGTTTCACCTGCTTGCCTCTGTGTCTAATTACCTCATGTCCTCCACCTGGTCTTGGTCCTGCCCTGCTCGTTACCTGGTGTTTAAATGTTGGCTTGTGCTGTTCAGTCTTTGTGACGTCCTTCGTTTGTGTTGAGTGTTTTGCCAGTTCTCTGTTACATGGATTTATTCGCTCATGTCTGGATTTCTCTGCCTGTGCTTTGGATTACTTTTGGCTATACCTCAGTTTTGGATTTTGCCTTTGCTTGCACATAAGCCTGTTTTGTTTTGCATTAATAAATCTCTGGCTGAACTGCATCCTTCGCCTTTGGTCTGCATTAGGGTCCACGCCTCTGCTATCTAAAACTGCACTCAGCCACCCATGACAGCGGCAGTATTTAAATGAGGGTTTTGCTTGTTTTAACGGTTTCCGCCTTGGAGAGTCGGGAGGGAAAGCAGCCACTGCGTAAAAATCTTGGTTTGTTTCATTCAGTGCGTCCCTAGTATGTGGAAATTGTTATGTACCTGTCCCAGCAGAAACAGCTACAGCGTGCTGGAATGACCCAGATGGGAGGAAATGCAAGCAGATCGTGCTTCATCCAGCCAGAGGGAACGACCACCGACCATCAGCACCGTGCCCGGTCGCTCCGTGATCTCCTGTCCCTGTACGCCCCAACTCCCCATTCCCTCTACGATACCTACAATGGTTTGTGTC
>NC_060155.1:28141295-28174117 GCF_021292245.1 Micropterus dolomieu
CATAAAAATTTAAAAATGCTTTGTTCAAAGCATTTAAAAAAGGAATTGTCAGGAGTTGGAAGGGTCATTATTAAATAAACAAATTGGGGGATTACCAATGAGTTAATCAGTGTGACCCTTCCTTGTAATGTAAGTGAGCTGCTCCTCCATGGCTGTAAAATTCTATCTACTTTTTGCATTTTTTTATCGTAATTGTATTTGACAATATTTTGGAAATTGTCTGGTATGTGAATACCTAAAATATCTACAGAGCCATTTGTCCATCTAATAGGAGCAGAACAATTTAAATTGAAATCTGTACCATTTAAAGTCCCTATTCTCAATATATGGCACTTCTCAAAATTTGGTTTTTGCTGTTCAGTCTTTGTGACGTCCTTCGTTTGTGTTGAGTGTTTTGCCAGTTCTCTGTTACATGGATTTATTCGCTCATGTCTGGATTTCTCTGCCTGTGCTTTGGATTACTTTTGGCTATACCTCAGTTTTGGATTTTGCCTTTGCTTGCACATAAGCCTGTTTTGTTTTGCATTAATAAATCTCTGGCTGAACTGCATCCTTCGCCTTTGGTCTGCATTAGGGTCCACGCCTCTGCTATCTAAAACTGCACTCAGCCACCCATGACAGCGGCAGTATTTAAATGAGGGTTTTGCTTGTTTTAACGGTTTCCGCCTTGGAGAGTCGGGAGGGAAAGCAGCCACTGCGTAAAAATCTTGGTTTGTTTCATTCAGTGCGTCCCTAGTATGTGGAAATTGTTATGTACCTGTCCCAGCAGAAACAGCTACAGCGTGCTGGAATGACCCAGATGGGAGGAAATGCAAGCAGATCGTGCTTCATCCAGCCAGAGGGAACGACCACCGACCATCAGCACCGTGCCCGGTCGCTCCGTGATCTCCTGTCCCTGTACGCCCCAACTCCCCATTCCCTCTACGATACCTACAATGGTTTGTGTCGCTATTACGACCGGCGCACTTTCAAAAGTTGGTAATTGTCAAAGCTTCAAGGCAAATACAAAAAACAATTCCATTCATTTAGTTCATTAAATAAATAAAATAAAATAATTGTATTTCTATATATTGGATATTGAATAATATTATCTAATATTATTAATTTCTCTACGTCTTCTTTCATCACGGCTGTGTCTCCTTCTCACAACGATAACAGCAGCCATCTCTGCACAACACTTGCACCTTCCTTTCAAATGTATTAAATACAGAAGCTGCTGCACTCACATGAAATTGCTTTTAGGCTTGTTAGATCACACTGCGTGTAGTAAATAAATGTATTTGCATTTTATCCTCCCATTACTTTTCACAATAAAACTGAAACACCCCAATCTGCATATTCATTAAGGCAAAAGTAGTAAATGAACAACGGGTGCTATATTGCACTTTTGAAAGACGTCATTCTAACGTGCACACCGTTAGTAGATCAGCTTACATGTTAATTTGCTGGTTATATCAAGTTTGCACACATTTTTACTTACGCAAACCTTTAGTAAATCTGGCCCTAAATGCATTTCGGTGGGACACTTCAACATAAACGAGGACCACAATGGAAATAAGTTTGTGTTATCCTCGACAGTTCTGATAAATGTATAATGTCACTGCGATGGCATCTTCTGACATCTGATTATTTCAACTTCTGTATACTGTTGAGTTGTATGCCATTTATAATTAATATAATTTTAATATAATTATATTAATTATAGTGAAGGAGCTGGTTTTTGTGAACATAAAGAATCTGAAACCACAAATCAAGAGCTTACAACATGCAGGAAATATGCAGCAGAGGCAAAGTTGATGATGATATCTACAGATGGGAACAGGTCTGATGGAACAAATCAGAAACATCAGGGGTGGAGGAGTGTTAATAACTCCAGAAGTTTGCAGTAATGCAACATCAAGGATACCAGCTTCTGTTAAAGCTCAGGAAGGTCAGGTCAGATCACTATTTATACCGGTAGGTAAATTTGTCTTGAGGGGACAAGTCAGAAACAAACACAGACAGTAGATAAACATAATGAAAGTACTTCTGAGTGATGGCTGCTGAACCAACGCTATTTTTATACAGCTTTGTTCTGCATTTTGGGACAATAAACCTTCGACTAGAAGGACGAAGCAGAAATTAATTGTGCAAAGAGTGGGAGTCATTTGAAATCAAGTCAGTTATCTACTTTAAGTATATTTGCTTGCTAGCACTCTTCTTCCCTGCATTTGCTGGCAACTCTGTGGACGTACTACGCTGCTATTTGGACAGTTTTGCTTTACCACCCAGCTTGTGACTTTTTGTATCTTCTTGTTTGACAATAAACACAATGAACTGTCCCCACAGACCCGCAGCAATGGGCATGAAACACAGCACTCTATAATAATTCCAGTGTTTGAGCCAATTGCTAATTAAAATAATGTGGTATAGCCTAATAATAATAAATAATAATATTGTTAAGGGACAGAAATACGACAATTACGTATTATGTTCAATATTTAAGCTGGGCTATTTGTTTTTTAAGTCTATCCTTATAATGATAAAAAAACAGACATTTTATTTTGAAGGCGAGCTCTGTTTCCCGTTTTTAGAATTTCTTGTTCAATTTCCATTGTGCAAGTTGGATAATGGAACAAGCGGACGCTTTTGTGCGCTAAATTGCATTGCACGTCTTCATTCAATGCGACAATAACACAGAATAGTGCTAATGTAGTTTAAGCAGCATTGGCCCAGGAAAAATGAACTCACATGTGTCAGCATATGTTTGCAATAGCGCAATTGAGACAATTAAATTAGGTAATACCCCCTAAACTGTTATTTTTCATCATACAATGTTAACAACTGCAGATGAATTATACTTCACGCACGGACCCTCTTTAGTCTGCATTTGGGTCCTACTCCTGTTGTCCTGCTCACACTTGTTACCTGCAGTGCTGTTAAATTATCCCAGACCTCCTGTGTTCCTGTGTTGAGGATCATTGAGAATATCATTAACTTTGGCTAAATTACAATGTATAAAGAAACTGGCCATAGGTTTATCCAAATGCAAAACAAGAGGGCATCAGACACAGTTATATGCTTTGTTTAAAAATTATATTGGTAGACTCTCGATGGAGTATGTGAGTGTTCAGGGGCAATCAATTAATTTCAATTACATGCTAAGTTACCGTAACGTGGAGACTCTTGTAGTTAAATCACAGCAGGTCAGCTGAACACGCAAATGTGTGAAATTTGTCTACAGACAAGCACAAAGTTCAACATAGATAAAGAATAAAGTTTCTACTGACAATTAAATAAATGGATCCTGTTTTTATTTGGGTTTAAATTTAACTGTTCTTTCAAGTAAATTCCTCTGAGAATTACAGAGTAATAATAGAGTTGTGGCTCTTTGATGCTTACATGTGGAGTTATAAAGCTCAAAAAACAAAAACAAGAAAAACAGGCATTAAGAGAAAACACATCTGTTCTATGCAGCATTACTGTACATCACTGCTTTTGTTTAGAGACACACACGTGTATACTGACCAATCCTGTAGACGAGCACCCTGCTGCCAGTGTGGTCGCGCTGCGGGAGGACGGCATGGTACGATGTGTTGAGGAGGCCGAGCACCGAGCTGGGAGACAGACAGGTGCTGATCTCAGGACTCTCCCTCCGCCACCGCTGGTAGTTCAGTAAGAGCTGCCCAGGACACATGCAACGTTCAGGGACACCAGGGAATTCATGATTCTACTACATCACTTCCAAGATGATATGTGCTTTATAACCTTTTACCTACGGTTCAGGACATTAAAATCCAAGCCGAGGTTGCTGGGTTGGAATAAAAGCAAATCCAAATAACTATTTGAGCGGGAACAGAGTTTTGTGATGTGCACGAGTGATTCCAGTCAAAAGTACAGACTGCTGAGTTCAGACCCAGTTGGCTGAGCTCCAGCTGCTCTCAAATAAACTTGAGCAACTCAGCCTTCACTTTGAGCTCTCTAAGTCCTCTCTTAAGAGTTGCGTACAAACACACTGACAGACTCAACATGCTCAAATGAAAGGCTACAGTGCCCTATATTTATAGTTTACAATAAATCTTAAAGAATATTGTAGTAAAAACACAACAATTGCAACAATAATGATGATTAAGCTGCTGTAAACCAAGTAATGCACAAACAGTACACCTACAGGATTTGTAAAGGACAACTTGATCAACAACTGGTCAACCAGGACAAAAACATGGACAGGCAAGCAGTTAAAAAATATTTGATTTAACAATCTCAGACATTAATTTGACATAATTTGACACAGTTTGAACTGTGAGTGTCTCCTGCTGAGCACTATAGGCTTAAACCATTTCTGTAAACCTAGTAAAAGCCACTATTTAACATGCTCTTATTTCTTTATCTTCCTTTTTTGTGTTACTTCATCACTTTATTCATTTCTACACCAATTTCTGCCTTTTCTGCATTAATTTATGGTCGTATTTATATAGCGGAAAACACAAAATTCAAGCAGCAGGGGACAATTTACAATATAAACCTCTAACAGAATCTAAGTCAGTTGTCACAACAATGATACATTTATTTAGTTATAAACTCCTGGACTTTAATAGCTCCTGTGTTTCAGCAGGTTTTCTGCTCATTCAGAATCTCTCCCACATATCTGTGTTCTCTGACATGTGCAGAATGAAGTTGTAATATTTTGAGGAAAATAACTAATATTATGAGAATAAAGTCTGACTTTAATGAGGAAAAAAAAGAAGATATGGTAGCACAGAACCGTTTGGGACTCCTATTGGATGAGACAAGTGTGCTGTCTTCCTCGGAGGTGAAAACCGAAACTAAACACTTCTGATCAGGCAGAAATCTCACCACGAATCCACACAAATGTTAACTTCAGCACGTCCAATAAAGAGCAGCTCACACTCCGCTTCAGTGGTGACTGTTATCCATTTATGTACCAGCTTTTGAATAATGTTTAAAAATAATTGAACTAACACACGTACACATTAATCTGTAGTGGTGATTAGGCTGGTAACTATTGAACAGTTCATACCACATTTAAAAAAGTAATCATAATGTGCTTAAGTCTGCACAGTTTAAAATCTCAACACATTTCAACCCTCTTTTTCTCAACATATTGTCTCCCACAATTACTTTACTATAGTTAATATGTTCCTTTAAGCATTCATAAATCAAAGGTATAAGACAAAGCTGAAAAATATTAGTTGTCTAACGGCTTATGTATTGTGTTTTTATCCTTAACTTTTCCTCTCCTATACTCCTTATGTTAGTCTGTTCCCATTTACTAGGGTTTAGGTCAGAGCATTGAGATTGTTTTGGTGTTTTTTGATCTCTGTTCCCCAAAACATAGAAACCTAGACTGTGTAAATGATGATGCTTCCCTTTGCTCGGGGCCCAGAGCCGCCCTAGGCGGCAGGTCTCTGGACCAGCTGTATATGTGTTGTAGTACTTCTCTGTTTATTCTCTTTTATTAATAAGTTCTTCAAAGACAACGGTTGGTTGTTACTCAAGTATCTGCACAACCCCTCACCAGGAATATAATTTCCACAAGAACTGTCACTGTATATGTGGAGGGACATGTCCCTATCATCCCTACCTAAGTCTCTTCTATACAGCAGCTAAATGGAATTTAGCCATTATTCAGTTTATTATTGACACTTGTGCTTTTCCTACTGTGACATGTCGTAATGTTTGCTATGAAATACACTGTCAACAGTATAGGCACTAATTCTTTGGTGGATAATATTTACGGTTTTAAGCTGAAACTATCTGCATGGCTAGTTCATGTGCCAATCAGTGTATGTGTGATATGTGTTTGTGACTGATCCGACTGTTTAAGGGAGAATGCATCAAATTTAGCAGATAAACTCTCACTAGCAAAAATAAATGAATGACATTACGATATTTCTTATGTACTGTAATCATATCAGCTGTCTGTTCAGCAATACATGACTGTAACAAAGTTATGTGAAAGTAAAATCACAGCAAAAAAATTAAAAGTATTGTATATACTCTTTTGTACAATGCATCAGATTATATACACTTCTGCACATTTATTATTGTATTATTGTATAAATAAGCACATCGTGAGCATTGTACAATTCAGATTCCTCATATGTGTACACATACCTGGCAAATAAAGCTGATTCTGATTCTGATTTGTGATATGCTTTGTATGTAAAATCTAAAATTGTTATGTAACTAGTAACTATAGCTGCTAAATAAATGTAGAAGGGTAAAAGTTCAGGAGGGTAAACACAGCATCAAAACCATTTGCTGTAGCCTGTTTTACACACCAGCCTTTTAATAACTCATCTATTAAACAGGTAACACCCAGTAAACCTTAAGCTTTTAGCTTAAACGCTTGTTCAGTCTGGTGCTTGACACATACACAGCTTCTTTAGTTATAGACACGACTAAAGAACTTATTGTTTGTCCAATAACTGCGCAGTAACCAGGCGCACTGTGCGTGCTGCTTTTGATATCGGTGAGACTCTGCTTGCAGCAATCCTTCAGGAAGACACTAAGACAAAAACATCCTCCCCAAACGTCCGCTGAGTCAAGGTTAACTTGGATTTCTAAAAACTCACTAAACGCTACAGGATCTCTCTCTACTACCGTGCACGCTCATTATGTTAGAGTGACTTGTTTGTCCTGGAGGGAGGTGGTGAAGTTACCTTCAGAGAGAGCTCCTCGTCGAAGTCTCTGGCCCGCAGAAACTTGCAGAGAAAGGCGTCGGAGAAAGTCCTGACCGCGGACAGCTCGCTGGCCTGCAGGGCTCTCCGCCTCAGGCTGCTCACATGCGGCCTGAGCTGCTCCGAGTCGTCCGGGAGTTCACTGAGCTGAGGCCCGTTCATGGCGCACCGAGGGTCCGGTTACATTTCACTGTCCGCTGCCTGCTGCTGGAGAGGGTTAAAGGGAGAGGGGGTGATCCTTGATAACGGCAGATTGAACAAAGTGACCAATAGCTGGAGTCATGTTGCCTTTCTCAATGACGCTGCAGCCAAACAGTAAACAGACCTGTGACCCAGAATCACTACGAACTTCAGCTTTGAGTAAATAGTTTTGGACTAGATGTGGAAACTTGCTTTCTGTCCAATTCAAAAACAAAGCTGTTGACACCCAACAGCTACATTTACCAGACTATTAAATCGCAGCATTCATTTTTTATTTAAAGAGCAACACACATATCAGACATGTCTGTGTGGATAGGATATTATTTCTGCAGAAGAGAAGAGTCTCAGCTGAAGAGGGGAGGGTTGTGTTAAACTGAGCATAAAGGCTTCATCTCAGGGTTTCATACCAAGGGCGTCACTTTGTGTTGAAAAGTGGTGGGGACATCTTAGGGATGTGATGAACACTTAGTCCGTGAGACGTGAGGATGCACAATATTGGAGTCATGAGAACAAGAAAACAAGATGCTCCAATGCTATTTAGAAGAAATATTCATTGATCATAGGGTTAGGGTATTCATTTGGGGGCCTGGGGGTCCTTTGAGCATTAAACTATTAATTTCCTGCATTCTAGAGACATTTTCTGGACCAACTTATGGTGGAAATGTTTTTATTTATATGAAGGGAAACAAAATTCAAGTGGCCGGTTACAATTCAGAATATGAAAATATTATGGAATAAAATGCAGTAATCAGCAGCTAGTTTTTTTTAGCCTAAGTTACTGTTTTTGGACAAGGCAGATCTGTTTCTTCTATATTTACATTGCATTTCATGTTTTCCTATTGTGCACGTAAACCTTTCTCGTAGAATCTTTATTTTTTACTTAACATTTCTTGTTGCACGCTAATTTTCAGAAAAACTTTAGCAAATGCTTTCAAAAAGTGGTGGGGACATGTCCCCAGCGTCCCCGGTGTAAATGACGCCTATGTTCATACCTGATCCAGCCATATTCTACGTTTGTACCTGGTCTTGTTTTATGAATCATGGAGAAAGTATATTTTGAAAATACAAAATTATTCCACTCTAATGTATCTTGTTTTTTTCAGCCCTGTCAAATACCAATTACAAAATGGGCCTACTTGAAAGTAATTAAAATACAAGTAACATTACAAGGAAATAAACATTCACTAACTTTAATCTTCAGTCTGTTCTGGAGGATTAACTTCTTGTTCTGAAGCCACTGCACCAACATCTCCCCCTTTTGGTCACCAGCAGCTACTGCAAGCCCACCGCCTCTGCAGTCACACATCATCATCATCCAGGGCTCCACGCTGAGCTTTTTCCCCCAAGGAACACATGTGCTCATCAATTTCTTTGCGTGCTCCAAAATAAAAATATTTAGGAGTACGCAAAGAAATTGAGGAGCACAGCGAAAAATGTTAAAGCAACACAGAATAAATATATATAAAACTGTTTATTATCTACATATTTATACTCCATGTCTGTGTGCTCCTTCCCCTTGTGTTGAAATTATGATGTGAAAACCAGTGGAGGACTATTGAAGTGAAGACCCTGGTGTCTGGACACTCCTCAAGGGTCTTTAAAAATACTGTCAAAGCTTTTTAAAATATTAAAAACCCCCAACCCTAACCCTTTTAACTCCAGACAAAACCACATTTAATGTAAAGAAGATAACTGGACAATAACTTCAGTAAAACAGAACAGGGGGAGCGTGTTGCTCTCAGGAAGAGGTGACACACATGGCATCCTGACTCTGGATAAATCACTACAGAGGCTCTACCCACAACCTGGAGGAGGAACTAGCATAAACGAGTGTACTGGCATAATAATACTAAATAAAAAGTATCATTTAATAGTATGTCACAGTAATCGCCCACTTTTTTTCACTCCCCGTTCATTTGACCCATTGAATTTACCAAAAATCCTTATCTGAGGAGTTTTAAGCACGGTGGACCGGTGGATAGCGCTGTGGCGTCACAACAAGAAGGACATGGGTTCAAACCCTGGTTGCCGAGGCCTTTCTGTGTGGAGTTTGCATGTTCTGTACAGGTCCACGTTTTTATTATTAGCGGAATATGCAACTGAATTTGAAGATGGTTGAGTTTACACGTAGATAATATTCATTAACCTGCCTCACAGCCTGTCTTTAGTGGTCAAAATATATTATAGATCTACAGAAATGTGCCATAATGGTCACAAAGTATATGACTCCACTGTCCAACATGTGCTTTAAATAAATGTCACTACTATGTGCTGACAACACAGGGGTGGTGATGGCGCAGTGGCTAACACACATGCCTTTGGTATGACCCGGGTTCAAATCCCCACTGTGGCACAACCACCAATGTGTCCTTAAGCCGCTCCAGAGGCGTGCGACCTCTGACATGTATAGCAATTGTAAGTCGCTTTGGATAAAAGCCTCAGCTAAATGAATAAATGTAAATGTAATGTAACATCGTGCCCACACTACAAGTCACTTGGGGACGTTCCCCAACCAGAAGCCCTGGATAAACAGTCAGGTGCGTCACATGCTGCGTACTCGCCCTCTTGCATTTACATCAGGCAATGAGACGGAGGTCAAAGCTGCGAAATACCGACTGAGAAAAGCCATCACAGCGGCCAAAAAGCAGTACAGGGAGAGGCTGGACAGCTTCAATTCTTCTGCAGACCCAGGGCGGATGTGGCAAGACCACCGTCAGCACTACAAACAACCTGCCGGATGACCTCAACATATTCTACACCTGCTTCGACACCTCCAGCAGCAGCACAGAGAGGAGACACACACACTGGTCTACTCAACCCCACCCCCCCCACTAACAGTCTCACCTGGCCAGGTACACAAAGCCCTGCAAGGCAGCTGGACCTGACAGCATTCCTGGGCGGGCACTCAGAGCATGCGCTTACGAGCTGGCAGATGTTCTCTCCTCCATCTTCTCCCTCAGCCAGAACACCGTACCTTCCTGCTTTGAAACAACAATCATCGTTCCCCTCCCCAAAAAGAACCAACCCACCTGCCTGAGTGACTACAGGCCAGTGGCTCTCACTCCCATCATAATGAAGTGCTTTGAGAGAGTGGTGCTGGCCCACATTCAGTCAGGATCCTCAGCCACCATTATAACAAACACTGGCACTCCACAGGGATGCGCCTCAACCCCATCCTCCACACCCTGTTCACTCATGACTGTGGTGCCTCCCACAAGGACAACATCGTACAGAAGTTCGCGGACGACACACTGCAGTGATAGGACGTATCACTGGTGAGGATGACGCGGCCTACAGAAGGGAGGTGGCCAGCCTGGTGGCATGGTGCAAGGACAACAACCTCACCCCTAATAGTGACAAAACGAAGGAGGTAATAGTGGACATGAGGAAGGAGAGGAGACCTCATCTGCCACTGATCATCCGGGAGCTTGAGGTAGAGAGGGTGAGCAGCCTCAAATATCTGGGCGTCCACATCAGACTCCACACAGCTGGTCAAGAAGGCTCAACAGCGGCTGTACTTCCTGAAGAGACTGAGGAAGTTCGGTATGTCACCTAAGATCCTCAGCAACTTCTACAGGTGCACTGTTGAGAGCATCCTGACCAGCTGCATCACCGTGTGGAGTGGCGAACGCCTGCATGAAGAGAGTGGTGAAGACAGCTGAGAAGATCACCAGGACTCCACTACCCTCCTTGCAAAGCATCTACCATCGAAGAGTCCACAGGACAGCTGCCTCCATTATCAAGGATCCCACCCACCCCCGACACGAACTGTTCACACTTCTACCCTCGGGTCGGAGGTATAGAAGTGTGAAATGTTAGGACTCCATAATCCTGCCCGTCTTACACTGCACCATGCACAATTTCTACAACTGTTAATTCGTCTGCCTGCAAGTGTAAGTGCAAGTGTATACATTTGTTAATATTTATTCTACATCTGGTGGGTTTACAGTTTTTATATTTGAAGCTTATTTTATATCTCTATCTTATTTTTTTTGTTGTATTTTTATTTATACATATATTTCATTTTGCTTTTATTGTAGGCATTTGATGTGGACAGCAAAGTAAGAATTTCAGTGTACAGGGAAACGTCTGACAATAAACACTTTGAATCTTTGAATCTATGTAGCTTACAAATACATGTACATTTTGAAATATTTTAGGGGGCCGGTGAAATAACACCTGCACACTGTAATGCAAAGCTTGAAATAAATCGTGACTTAGTGAAATGTTTTTTGACACCATCATAGAGGTGTTGATCTGTGCTGTAGCCGCAGTTTGTTGGGTTATATAAGTTTACTTCTACTTTTACACAGCTTTTGCACATCTGGCACTCCTTCGTTCTAAAAAGTCATTCAGGGGACCGATTACTGCCACGTAATTATATGCAAGGTTACAAGATAAAAAATATTCTAGATTATTGATTTAGATAAACATATCGATGAGTTGTGTTAACATAATAATGTTGGTAATTAAAGAAAGAGGGATAAAAGTATTAGAGGCAGAGTGTTGCTTCCCTTTCTATTAAATCTGCAGAAAGAGATGTTAGGTGTACTATTTGTATAGCAATTTCTTTTGGATTTGCTACCTAAGTTAAAGAATATTCTTTGGTATCTTCTTTGATGTAACAGGGAAAGGTAAGACAGGTTTAGCTTGGAGTCATCAGCTGAACCTACAAGTGTTCACTGACCTTCCAGCTCGTTATTTCTCTCATGTAACTGTCCTTGTTAGGGAGACAATAGTTAGACAGATAAGGTAGAGACAGCAGCTCAGGCGTCAGACGAGCACATATCGGTGTTCTCTGCGAATCTTACAAGGTTGAGTCTTACAAGAATGTTTACAAAAACTCACTGGCTCCACAGATTAGAGTGCAACTCATGGATTCAATAGATTCTAATATGACGAAGCATCGGAGAGTAGATTAGTTGTTCATATAGTGATAATTGTACATATCAGAATGTAAAGTTGAAACCTTATAAATCATCTAGCTACACAAATCCCATGTGCTCTGTCTCAGTACAGCCCAACGGTGGCCGTGACGCAATAGATGGTTCTGTGCTAAAATAATAATATTGATAAAGAGGCTTATCAAGTGACGAGTCCCTGCAAATAGGTTGCATGCTCTAAGCCAAAAACACCCACTTCTCTATATTTCATGTACAGAAGTCGGAAATTATAGTTGAAAGTTATAAAATGGGTAAAAAAGGCTTATGAGACTAGCTACATCATTTAACCTGCGTGGGGACAGATTAGAGTACAACTCATGGATCGTAATAGATTCTAATGTGACGAAGCATTGGAGTTTAAACATCAGACAGAGGATTTGTTCTAGCTTAAGGCCAGATAAAGATGACCTGAGAGGGAAAACCTACAGGAACAAGGGGGAAGACAGAAACAGTGTGTTAAGTCTTCATCGGTCTCTGAAACTTCTTCTTCACACCTGAACCTGGCTCTCAATATTTCCTCATCTATCTACTACTGTATACATTTGTAGAGAACTTAACTTTGAACACAGGTAGCTAGTCATATATTCAAGTAAACATTGAATGCAGCATGTTCTTAATCCTTTGGCAGGGTGGAACAACCTGTGTTGCTGCTACTATTTTCTTGCCAGGTTGGCCTATAGTATGTTCTATTGAATTTTGTTTTACTTGTTTGTATTCATGTATAGTCCAATGTTGAGAGCAGTGAGTGAGAAAACATTTTGCTGTAATGTTTAGACCCTATACTGTGTTCATTAACTAGGATGTTGCTGGAATCAGTACAGTCAGAGACCCCTGATCTTCTAGTACCGATGCTGTGAGGAAGGATGCTACTGTAGATGGACAGTCATTGTTTTAACTGTACATGTAGAGATGTTATGAATGTGTGCTCTTTAAAAAGTAGTGAATAGTAGTTTCAGTCAGTGAGGATGCGTGGTAATGTGGGCTGGCGTGGCTACAGTCCCAGTCCGCCCCTGGGCACATAAAAGACCTCTACAAAAACCGGGTCGCTAAAGCATTACAGGTTACACAATGCTATAATGTGCAACCCCTGCCACGTCTTTACAAAGATTGTTTTTGTTCCTTCAAAACAAGGTGTAGCCTTAGATCACATCAAGAAAATCAGATCTGCAGAAAGTCTCTCTGGCCAGTGTCGCAGTGCCAGCACATTCTCCACAGAAGAACAGTTTATTCGGTCAAAAACTGTGATCTGTGATATGAAGAACTGCAATTTCAGCACTTACATTTATGGAACATTTGCCTCCCACGTAATACTCACTCAGAAGACCTCCTAAAGAGGTATTCGTGTTCTTCATATACAGATGATCACAGTGGTGTGGATGTTCAGGATGGCTAGAAGATGTACATTAGGTTAATTCTCCTGTCAGTGTCCTTGACCACTGGGGTAGCGAGACATGTTTTGTTGTTATTGTAGTTTGTTTAAACGTCTTAATCCAGACCCCTTGTGTGTCAGAATGGCCTGATCAGACACAAGTTTCCCCCATGGCTGAGTCTATGTGTACATACAGAGTAGGAATAGGAGAAGAGCACATATCTTGTGGTTACTGTGTAATTATTAGTATGGGAAACACAGTGTGTGACATTATTAAATTATTGTATTACTTGATAAAATTTGTTTTCTACTCCAGCCAGCCCGTTATCAGCTGCTGCAGTGCAGTATGAATGAAGAAAAGACGTTTTTCAACTTGTTCTTATTCCAAAACAGAATACATGTGTAATAAATCCCTGTAGCGTGGCCCGGCCTGCTGAAGGCACTGAACTGTAAAATAATACAAAAAAGGTTGTCACAAAAGCCATGACCAGTAGAAAAGCGCAACAGATTTTATTTTTATTTCACTTTGTCCATTATAGTACATCATTACGTTTTGAGCATTTCACAATTGAGAAAAACACCATCATTTCTTAATAGGTTGCCGCAGGATGTCGTCATGTATTGTCAGCTGTTTACCAGCCTTGTACCCTGTAGGCACCCAGTAATTTTTGTTTCAGTCGTACTTACTTACAAGACTGCAAACCAAAATAAGAGCACATAATCACACAGTTCTATTTGTTGTTACAGCACAGCCTTTCAAACAGTTCATGTAATTGGAAATTATTTTAGGACTGTCTCTGTAGATTTGGGTTCTGTGCCGTTTATCTGCCTTTTCAGTCCAAAAAGCTGGCAGCGCCATCTAGTGGTTACCCACCCAAAACTACACACTGATTGTGTCTGACTGGTGAAAATTACAAATGATCTAATTGCATCAGAGGAAAGACTTGTCACTGTACTTGTCTTGTTAGATCTTAGAGCTGCAATTGACACCATTTACCATCAGATTCTATTACAGAGACTGGAACATTTAATTGGCATTAAAGGAACTGGTTTAAGTCCTATTTATCAGATCGATCTGAGTTTGTGTTAACCATGAAACTCCCAATGCACGCCAAAGTCAGCCATGAAGTTCCAAAAGGATCTGTGCTGGTACTAATCCTGTTCACCTTATGCTTCCTTTAGGCAATATTATCAGGAAACACTCCATAAACATAAATTGTTATGCAGATGATACTCAATTATATATCTATCTATCAAGCCAGATGAAACCATCAGTCACATAAACTTCAAGCGTGCCTTCAGGATTTAAAAACCTGTATGACCTGCAATTTTCTTATGTTAAAGTCATTATCTAAAAATATCGTAACTCTAGAATGCATTGCTTTGACCTCCAGATCCAGAATGCAGTGGCACGTGCGCAGCGTGAACCAGGAACAGATCGTATTAGCTTCTCTGCTTCCTGTAAAATCCACAATAGAATTCTGTGCTCCCAGAATGCACCTGTAGTTCCTAGAGTCTCCAAAAGTAGACTGGGAGCCAGAGCGTTCAGCTATCAAACTCCTGTCCTGTGGAACCAGGTTCCAGTTTGGGTTCAGGAGGCAGACACCATCTCCACATTTAAGAGAAGGCTGATTTTAACCCTTTAAAATTTCAAACATTGTTGGATTATTAGCTGTAAGTCTTACATGAGTACTGGCCCTCAAAGAACCAGGAGCTTTCAATGGATGATACGTATGGATCCAGCGACTGAAAATATAAAATCAGCAACTTCAGATCTGAACTTCGAGGTCTTGGCTGTCCAGAAATTGTGGTACACTCACTTAAGAGGGAAAAATCCTAAAGGTGAACCCAGCAGGAGTTTGGAGAAAGAGAGTGGACCTCATATGTTAATCAACAAAAGGGGGTAATTGGCTGGTGGGTGCTGAGAAAATTAAGACATTCTCTCTTCATAGGTAAGATATCATTAATGAGTCCCCTACAATCAAACACTTCATGGAGCGCTGGCATAGATTATTTGATGTGACACAGGTACATTTTTTTCTTGTGCATTTTAAACTTAAAAGCCATGTTATTGATTGTTTGGTAGCCCAATTGGCTACATTTTAGACTGATTTCCCCATCATCAGGCAGCAATTGGTTACACTTTCAGATAGTTAATGCACCACAGTAAACATTTAGTCCACTGGTTCTGGACCGGTTTCTGTTTCTATGCCCCTGCTCTTTATTTCTTTTATTCATACATGTATACTTGTATTTGTTTATATTGTGCATTAGGAAAGCCCTTGGGTCACTCCTGTTGTTTTCAAGTGACTTGTCTTACAATAAAAACACTATAACAACTTGACATTTTTACTGGTAAAGGCTATTGGTGATCACTGTTCTGAAGGAATATAATAATATTAGCAAGTCATTTTTCAAATAAATGGAATTCACTGCTTAGTTTTCAACATTTAGATTTTACACAAATATTATAAATAATTGTAATAAACCTATCATCTGAGGGGCTTTTTCTGTAAAACCTAAGCTGTAACACTGATGCCCTCTCATTTATGTTTTTTTCAATTTAACGATGCTGAATAAGCAGATTAGAAGCTAAAATCCTCAAAATGTATGGGTGTTGTTTTTCTATATCCTAAAACCATTTACTTGGCTGTAAGAATTCCTTTAAGAAACATTTTCACATGAATATCAAAGCTCCTGTAGGTAGTAAACAGACATATCAGAACAGAAACAAGACAAACACCTTTCGAGCTTTAGCTGTTTTTACTGAAAAAAACTGTAACAGGGGTTGGTGAACTAGGCACCTCTGTAGCATCACACTGCTACTGTACATACAGGACAACACCCACAGCACAGTCACCGATTATACAATGCTTCTAATCAATATATTCAATATATAATGGATTGTATAATCAACAGCTCTGGGTACACCATGGTGGGGTCAGAGCGTGGATCAAAACGCTCTGGGTCTGCTACATGAAGACTAACCAGAAAACGTCTGTGACATTTTGGTTTTTGGCTCCATTTTATTCCAGTTTAAATTATGCTTAATCTTATGTGGACGTCAGAGAATTGTGATCCAGGCCGAGTTTGTTTCGTATAACCTACTCTGTGAACCCGCAGCTTTGGGCCAGTGAGCATGTAGAGTCTCAGATTATCAGCTGAGCCAATTACACAAACTTAATTTCTTTAAAAAGCAACACGTTTGTGGCGTAAAAAGACAACAAAATTGTATAAATGGCATGGCGATCTGATGGAAGTAAATCATGTCCTTCTGTGATTCTTGTCCTCTGAGAGGCTCCATGCTACTAACCCAGAGTTTTAGTGAGTACTGGGGGATGACTGGTTTGTATACAACAGAACTGGTGCCAACAGGTGTTCTAAACAGACTATAAGACACACAGCATCCTCACAGGACGGGATCTTTCTGGTCTCTAGAGGAGACATTGGGCCTCATGCAAGAACCATTCGTATTCCTACATTTGTCCTTAAGTGGCAAGTACAAGAGAAGTTGTCGCATTCACCAATTTTCTCATATTTAGAATGTGAGTTGTAATAATGCCTTAACCTCAATGAGTTTAAACATGATACCAACATCAACTAAAATCCATCCATCGTCAACCGCTTATCCTGCGTACAGGGTCGCGGGGGCTGGAGCCAATCCCAGCTGATATCGGGCGAATGGCAAGATACACCCTGGACAGGTCGCCAGTCCACATCAACTAAAATAAAATATATAATTAAAATAAACCAACTGAAAAACTTATAATCATTGCTATCAATTTACTGAGGGTAAGCTGTATTAATATGTTTTATTGTTTCAGGTCACCTTATAAGAATTGCCAAACATGTTCTGTTTTCATCTGCTGATCCCTGACGTCAGGACTTGGAGCTCTGCCGTGTGAAATTTGTCCTTCTATTATTTTGGTAACATTGTTGTGAATGACATTTTAACCACACACTAGGGGCGGGACAGGCAGCCTTATATGGCAATTAGGGGCACTGATTATGATAATGATCACATCTCACAAATGCGCCCCTCCTCGTGAGCAGGTGAAAGTTATAACGAGCGACTTGCGACATGGTTGTGCAGTTACCTGACAGAAAAAAAGTCACCATCATGACAATACGAAACTTTTCTTGCATGAGGCCCGCTGAGCAGCTTTGTTGTGAAACAAATGATGAAATCTTGGTTAAAACCAACCAACTGGTACAATGTGAAATGTTGGAAAATCAGCTTGTTGAAAAAAAAAAAAATAACACAATAAACATCAAATTGAAACATTCCTAACATCCTGAAAGATCTCCCATTTGGTCCGACATTTCCCTCCACACTAGACTAGGGCTGGGTATCGTTTGAAATGTGTGGATAGTGAAGTTTCAGTTCCTTACTCTGAGAAATATAAACATGGTTTTCTACACAACAAAGAAGCCATATTTTTGAAATGTTGAATGTCTGAACAAGCATCCGTTCCATAACTGTGCCTGAATAAACTGTGGTCGCAATCAGGAACTTTCTCAACAAACTGAACAAACTCTGAGCAGATATTTATACAGACTTTTGATACTATATGCTGATGATACATTTCTGATGGTACCAAAAAGGTTTTGAGGATCAATACCCTCTACAGATGTCATTTGACTTGACTTTTGGAAAAAAGGGGGTTCACCTGTCTGTCACGGTCTCAAATGTGTTCACATAAAGAGGGAGCGAGTCCTCGTCTGGAATTTAGAAAAAGAAAACCAAAAAAGACACGATTTACCATTTCAAACTCTAAAACAACACCGTCCGAATCAACCAGAGCCTAGTCAGCCTGCCTGCAGCTGAAGTTCAGAAACGCCCTTAGGCTCGGCTCTGGCATCGAGGGCACACCAAAGTTTGGGGAGATGGTCCTATTTGGCAAGAAATAACTGAAAAAAATCTCCCGTTCTAGAGGTTCCTTTGCAAAGCTAAAGCAGATCTCTGGTGTAATCCTGTAATAAGTAAACACGTCCGTGGAGTGAGGTTTCAAATGGTACATTCGTAAAAATAAGGGCTGTGAACAACAAAAACAGAAGGGGCAGATGACGGGAAGTCAGGAAGCTTCCGTGCTGCTCGTGGATTAGCAGGTTAAGGTGCAAATGTGCTAAAAGCGTCCTGAGTTCAAATCTTGCCACATCGCACCTCCAACTCTCCTGTCACTGCGGTTTGCAACAAAGGAACGGCTTCATAATCATCAGATTTCTTCTAAAGTAACGTGTCTCAACGTGAAAACAAGAGTCCTGAACAAATGCACTGCATTCACAATCAGAAAACTGACCTGTTCCCTTTGGATGGAATGATTGTCGGCTGCATGGACATTGAAGAAGACAGAAAGTGGTGCAGGCATTAGGCAACACCCCTATTTCAAAGCTTGTGTAGAAATGTTCTCTAGTTAAAAAAGATATATATGCACATAATAAACAAGCGAGAGATGAACCCTGAGCTCCAGCGCTTCAACAAAAGGCAAAGTAGACAAACAGCAGACCCGTCTGCTCACCAGTACACCTCTGAAAATATACTTCTTTGGCGTCACACTCAAATGTTATTCTTACTCAAACAAAATGTCTTCTCACTTTTACTCATTTCATTTTAAAATACTGGCTCTCAAGAAACCAGCATTTACACACTCATACCAGACAGCGTTATCACTGAGCAAAAGGCTACAACTTAAAAGCATCAGTAATATTTGTTTTGTGTTTTCGCCCATTTTGCTTTCCATTTAAAGTTGTAACTTCTTTAAACCTATCAAATATTGCTTCTTATGTGCTATTTTACAAGACATTATATATTAAGTATTACTAATGGACTACAGCACTCTATATCATGTTATATTTGGCTGTCACAAGCGTTAATAAGAAAAGCTGCCGATGTGGGAACGTTAGTGCGCAGTGAGAGATTATCATATTAACAGAAACTGAGAGTTAAATTTACTCATCTGAGGGAGATCCCAATCAAAATATTAAGAAATATAGTATGTTGATGATCTGTTCTTCAATTGACTAAACTGGGAATAGCTGTGCCATCAGATCAGATTCTCTCATGTTGGAGACCCAAATTAAACAGGCTCCAGTCTTAATAAACACTGATGCATTATACATCTCAGTCCTCCGTGAGTTGTTCCACTGTATATGTTCGCAAGCTCCAGAAGGAACCATCAGAACATCATGATGAAAACTAAAACTCTACTAGGACTAAAATGCTTAAACCTTCCTCAGGTCTGAGCCACAGTAGTCACAATGACAACAAAGATGACGTTTGGCATTAAAGTGCACATTAATTGTCTTATTGCTCACTGGTAAGTGACCTCAATCAGGGTTTCCTGAAGGATTCAGAGGTCAGTCACTTCAAAGTGCATCTACAAGATATTAAAAAACGCATTACAAGGAGAGCAGAACGGGTTGTGTGAAATTCCTGATTAATAAAAGCAACGAGTGAAAAAAAAGATAAAAACCAACCTGAACAGGACCTCCTCAACTAAATCACATTCTGACAGTTCAGTAAGAGCACAGCAACCAGCACCAGAATGATGCATCAAGTTTGTCAACCACTTTGGGAATGTGAAAAACAACTAAAGTGATGTCTCTGCTCTAATAGAAGCATTAAGAAAATCATTTTCTCCAGTGTAATCACAACTACCTGTGTTCAAACAGTAGAAGATGGTTTCATATTGTATGATTTGGTAGCACCGACTGACACCGATGGCTGCAGCGTGGCCACAGTGACAAAGCGTCTGCCAATATGCAGATGATGTGATTGTGTGTAACCTGTTACTGGGACATAAACCTCAGCAAACCACAGCCAAGCATGTAAACTAGCAGCCGTTACAGAAAGCTACCGTAAATTCTCTAATCAAATCAAATGGCCGAGATGTCAACAAATAAAGGCAGAGTCAAAAACACACAGAAGGCTATGAAATGACCTATAACGAACAAAAATGGCTCTCAGGTGCTAAATTGTATTATAATATTTCCGCTCTGAGTTTCTCTTCTTAATGCATATTGTTCATCCCTAAATTAATTCAAGTTTTTTCTGATGACCTCTGTTGAGCTGCTGTCAATGAAACGCCACAATTCCACATAAAGAGACTAATAACAGGAAGGCTGTGTTAACGGTAGAGTAACACCAGTCGAAAAACGTAAAAGGAACAGTGATGGTGAGTGTGACATGCCTATGTTGTTGCACTGATGGAATTAGTGCTGTGGAAATGTATGTTATAGAGAACTTAAGCCCCTCCCCTTTCAGGTGGACCACCATGGGACGTTATATCAGAAAAAAATATGTACTCAATGGTGAGAGACAACAAATTTTTTGATCCCATTTGAATTGTTCCCGGAATTACACACGATGTTTGTCAATTTAAAATATACACTTGAAAGTCAAGATAGACACAGTAAAACTGTTGAAGTATAAGACTGTGAAAATACGTATTAAAAAGACCACAAACCCAAAAGTAGCATATGTGACGTCGTAACTTTTTCTCTTAATGACTCAAGCTAACATCAAAGAACTTACATATGTAGATGATGTGATGAAAGGACCAGGAGTCGTTGGATTAAACACATCAGGTGAGATACATTTACATAGCTACATTATCAAGCTAGTAGCAAGCAGGAAATCAACTTTTGCATGCGTGTCAACGTGTGCGAGACAGACGTTGACTGCCACACATATTTGTTTCCCAAATAAGGTCTAATGGGGCCGAAGCAGGAGACCTAGGCTTTCTACTGAATGTATCAAGACAAAAGGTAAACATCTAGGACGCTTAGGTTGGAATCAAGTAATAATGGCCGGAGCCGCAATTTACGGTAGACTCAAAAATGTGTTTTGAATAGTATATTTACATACTGAACACAACAGGTCTTAATAATTCTTTCAACCAATCTAGTCCAGTAAAGCATTACAACTAAACCTTTATGGAGCCTGAGTTACAACAGTGTGTATCTCATGAGTGTAAACACAGCCAATCAGATTCAGTCCCACAGAACACCAAAGCAGCTGGAAGAGCCACGTCATTCAAAACTGTATATATATATTTATATATTGTTTGTTCAGCACATTACGACCTATATTTATGTTATTGTGGCAGCGACCTCTAGTGGCCGTACACTGGTAGCAATGGAGGAAGTCGGGTGACAAGAATGTCGCAAAGTAAAGAGGTAGGATGGATCAAACTGCGTGTTCAGGTGTTCGAGTCCCATGTGAAACCAAGCACATATTGAGTTATTTTGAGTTTTAGGTTAAATAACGTTACTAACTTTCGTCACGTGACTTACGCAATGTACTTAACATCACCAAACTGTGACTGTTTCACATTAACCACGTGTTTAATGTCATGCTGTCCTTTAGTTTGGATGACTTGTTGCTTCATTCATATTCAAGTTCAACTACAACTTCTGATTGTGACAGTTTGAACCAGTATGTGATAAGACAGGTGAGCGCCCCCTTTTTATCATCGTCACATTTCAATGAACCAGTTTAACAGACCAGAAAAAGGTTTTCAATCAGTCTTCAAGGGACAAATTAAACTCTCTTAACTCTAAATGGGTTGACAGGTGGTATCGGGCATCGCTCCCACTCTGACATAAATAAGTTGGCATACATTCAGCAAAAACATTTCCAGATGGAGGATTTTTTTCCACATGAGTTACTGCAGGATGATTAAGATGATCTTCATCTTTTTCAAGAAACAAAAAGGTAGAATTTCCTTCTCAGCGCGGCAGCTGAACAGTCATTCCAGCTGCTGTTCTGTACAGTCTGAACTCAGCACTTTATAGTTTTTTTTTTTTTAAATGGAGTCTTTAATATATTCGGAATATTTTCATCATCACCTCCTACTTTGGTCCGTCTCATATTTACAACCACAGTTACAAATAATCACTAGTCCATGTATGTGTGTGTTTTCTCCCCAGGGTCTCAAGAAGAATAATGGTTGCACTTCCATGAACAATAAAACATAATAAATCGCTGTGTGTGAACACACAATAGGCATCCACTCCAGCTGACTCTTCCTACAAAGTGCGTCTTTCTCTGTGTGTGTATGCATGTGTGTTGCTAAAGCATGTAAGGTGCAGGTAGGCAGCTCTGTGATGATTTGAAGAGGCAAGCTCAGGAGCAAGGGAGTCAAGCCAGAAGCTGATTGGTGTCTCCAAATGTTCATCAGCATAGTCTACTGGCTGGTGTCAACACAAAGGGTCAGGGAGAAGGTCACAAGGCCTTAAAAGGACGACAAGGAAGATGACACTTTTTCACCCTTTTTCTTCTCTTATTGGAAAGAAAAGGGCTTTAGGTTCATTCTGAGGTCCAAATTAATTCAACTTGAGATCCCTCGTGGTGTGACTGGTATATCATTAAGTCAAGGCCTTTCTTCTAAGCGTTACCTGGATGCTGGGAGTGTAGGTGGAGACTAATAGCTAAAGTCGGGGCGGGGGAAAACCTTTTGATCATTAACAGCAGTAGGTTTGAAGTTGTCGGCCTCTCCCTGTGTGGGAGCTGCGCGGCACCGAGAGGGAGCGGGGACACTTCCTGTCAGGGTGATCGGCTTGTGTTCTATTTAGATGCGTTGTCCATGCTAGGCCGAGGCTTTGAGGAGAGCCCAAGCAAAGACTGAGAAGTGGGTGTACTTAGAGAATACACCTCTGGGTGGCTTTTGATGACAGAAAGAGAAGTTTTTCACCCACAGGAAGAGTTTAAGTGGTAGGCCCACCTCTGGTTATTATTGAAGGTAGGAGTTCGATGGCCACGTTGCAGGGCTGTTTGTTCAAGAGGTGAAAGTTCCTCCCTTGAAATAGTTCTGAACCCAAGCAGAGGCTCATGCATTGGAGAAAGATTATGCGGGCATGATGAGTTTCAAACTCGTCCTTGGTTGAGAGTTCAACGCCCAACTCGCTGGGTAATTCCTTGGTTAGGAGGTGGAGTTTCCTCCTTTGAATAAATTCTGGACCCAGGCGAGGGGCGTGGCCTGATGTCAGGAGTCATCGTCAGTATCCTCTATCAAAACCTTGGTGTCACGGGTTTTGGACCTGAAGTGGGAAAAAGGAAGAAAGAGTTTACAGTATTAACTCAAAAGATGTTTATTGCTCCACAGCAGGGGGTTACACATCAAACCCAATATATTATATTTCTATTTCTAGTAGCCTAGGTTTTTTTCTTATTTAACCATTTTAATTATACTTCATTCACTCTCCATCTTCTTTTAGTGCTTACTCACTAGCCTACTTGAATCGGCTCCTTTCTCTCCCCCGTTTTATAAACTCGACACTCAAGTCATCTTTTGGATTTTTCCACCCATGATTCTGTTTTCAGTCTTTTAACGTTATAGGTAACATCTCTCTCTGTTTCTCTGCAAAATGCTAAAATAGGTCACCAAATATACCTGGGCTGCCCGCCCAAGTAAAGTCTGTGTGGAAAACACTCTTTAATGCTGCACCCCGGTGAAAAAACATGGTTGACTATACACATAATAACTGAAGATAAATAAAAGCAAAAATGCCTAAAATCTAGGGCTGTCCCCGATTAAGTATTTACATAGTCTGATCAGAATCCTCAAGTCTGCCTATAGTCGACTGATAGTCGAATCATGTGTGTTTTTTGTGCGCGACGACACACAGTTTCAGCTTTAATCATGAGAAGCTGCAGAGCTGCAGTCTCCATTCATTCAACTTACACTTTAAATTTCCAGCTAAACTGAGGCTTTTTGAAGACCCTTTTCTCTCTCTCTCTCTCTCTCGCCTGTCATTCATTGGTCTTGTGCAGACTTTTACGTGCATTACTGCTGCCGACAACTGCATGCACGTCGCGGTTCCTCACGGGTCTATTTCTAGTAGCCGGCCATTTAAAGACATAAAAATATTCTTTGTGTGGTTCATCAACGGTGATAAATTATTCGAAAGTCCCGCGAGGTGCGGACAACTCAGCACAACACCGGTGAAGCCGGGGCTCCGTCTCTTCAGCAAGTGCTCCTCTGCTGCCACCACACACATTCACACACATGCGCACTGACGACCCAGGGTTAAAGGTTACAATTTTGGATTTATTTACACACTTTTAAAAACATTTATTGAAAGTTTTATTCTGTTTACATGTTTATTTACAGCATTAAACGTTGAAGTGTATATTGTAATAGGCTGTATATTAACTTATTGGGAGAAACCTGGTGGTTCTATGTAAAATCAGACTTTGAGCAGCCCCATATTGCCAAAATGGCATGATCCTTGTTTCACTGCGAAGCTTTGACTGTGAGATTGACAGTTGAATCAGGCTCCGCCCATCGAAGCATCGAATCGTCGACTAACTTTTCCATACTGTGTAGGAACCCTGTTTAACCTACTTGAAGCCTCCATGCCCAACCTGCGATAAGTCATCACCTTCACATGTTCAGTTATTATGTTTGCATCTGCTACTGTTCGAGACTCACTGTGAGGCCAGCCGTGGCCTGCGTAGACTCATGCTGTAGCTCCTCTTCCAGCTCTTCTTGCCCTGTCGGTTCCTGACTCCGTCCTCCTGGTCCATCATCTGCTCCAGCAGGGTCTGGTCGTCGGCATTGAGCGGAGCCACGCTGATGTCTCTGACGGCCCTGAACTCACCACAGTTATTCAGGTGTTCGTTCTCCAACCGGAAGAAGTTCCACACAAAACGTCTGGGAAGGAAAAACACAGACTATCAGTGGCCAATTTTACTATCATAGTGTACTTCACACATTTTCACAGTTACGACAAAAGTGAAAAACTTAAAGAATAATCCTCACCCCACTAAATTTATTTATTTTACCTGATGCATTCTCACACTGCACCTGCTAGATGTGATGCATTTACAGAACATTCGCTCAAATCTTTTTTACTCCCCATTTTCTAGTTTGGTCAAAACATAAGCTACTGATTAGAAAATGACCCAAAATCGTGCAGTAACTTTAATGATTTCTTGACAGTTTCTTCTTGTCCAAGTTCTCTGTTCTCTCCCTGTGAACACGACATCTCGTTTCTTTAACGTTAAAAAAAAAAAGTATGCAGCATCGAAACAAGGCAGTTTAACACCTAAAGATACATTTAAAATCTTTAACGAACTTTGTTAACTTTATTCCTTAACTTGTTTATATTTTTTCACACTTTAGTGCAGTGATGTTGGATTGGCCTTTTGTTATCACTGGGCTGACTTACATGCACTGGGGCTTTCTATACCGTGAGGTCGTTGTACCGTTGTTTTAATTGGCCTGGTGTTGCAGGTGGGAATGTGATGCATGACTGTTACTGGTAGTCAACATTGTTGTGCGTTTTACGCGAGTATGTGCGAGTATTTTCATATTGTTGACTCTGTAGTAGCCTATGTAATGCACCTTTAATGCGCCATAATGCAATATTTTTCCAGACTCGTCGTAATTTGCAGTTGACTACTCCGACCACATGCTGATCCCGCATTACATTTCCTAAAATTGCATATGCTGATGACCATTTAAAAAGTGTTTTTTTCATCTGAGCCATTAATGTCCCCACCACTTTTCAGCACAAAGTGACGCCCTTGGTCCCTTGCAGGTCCAGGCCTACAGCTGTGTTTAATGGAAAAAGAGATTTTCTACACTTGCATCATATTTGGTGCAAAATCTCCACAAGAGCAGAGCCAGTGTAGAAAAGCAAGAGATTAATAATGGAAGAAAGAAAAGACAAGGATGAAGAAGCCCAGTTAGAAAGTAGAATGGTTGTGTGTACCTAAAGACCTCCATTGGGGCCAGAATAGTTGCCAATATGTCTGAGATGCCATGAAGACCGGTGACTGTGCTGAGGGAAACAGTTAAAGTCCATGAAAAACGCAACAGCACATCCTCCACTATGGCACTGTAGTAATAGGCCTGGAGGGAGAGACAGAAGAGGAAGAACAACAGCTGTCAACACATCCTCACATGAGCCAGCCATCAGCCAGTCTCCTCCAACACATGGAGGTTCCTCTCTGAGTGGAGAAATACCTTATGTGGGTACACTATCTCCTCTCTCAGGAAGGTATTCTCTCCTGCGTTGCGGTCAAACAGGCCCCAGTCCATCTTCAGATCCCAGATCAGTGTGTAACATGAGCTGACCACTAAACAGCCGATATACAAGTAGAAGAAGATCTTGGCGTCATTGTGGTTTTCAGCTGAAGAGAAGAGAGAAAGAAGGGTGTGAGGTTAGACGGCCGGCATAGCATCAGATTTATGTTTCTAAATGGAAACGTTAATCCGAGATGTTTGCTTGTTTTATTTTTAATAATCCAGACTCATCAGTTTTTCACTTTAATGAGAGAAGCAAACTATGTGAAAGCGATTCATCAAATGTTCATACATCTGTACGTAGACCAAGAAGAAGTACGTAAACATATCACACTGCTGTCAAAGTCTGTTTTGTCTCTTATTGTCTTCACAACTTCTAGGTAGCTTTCATATAGAAGTGTTGACTGTAGACAGGGTGGCAGTGAACATGCTTAAGGAACTAGAGGATAGAAAAATGTAAATACAGGCACAGAACCTGAGATTATTGACCGCTGAAAGCTGTGAGGTACCAACAACAAATCTTACACAGAAGCGGTTATTCAAATAATGACCAGCATGAGCAAACCTGGCATGTTGAATAAGAGACAAGTGACATGTATAATTTTGATGGACTTTGCCTACCAACAAAGAGAGCTCTTTGAGGAAGTATTTTAATGGGAAACATCTTTGCAGGAAGTGATTTGTTTCATTGAAGCGTAAAGAGGTCATATTATGCTTTGGGGTTTTTCCCCCCCTTTCCTTTGTTGTGTTATACAGCATCTTTGTGCATGTAATAAGGTTGCAATTGCAAAAAGCCCACTCCAAAGGGAGCTCCCATCTCCCTGCTCCTGAACTGCCTGAAAGTAGCTGGATTGTAGTCCATCCTTTACTTCTGTGAACTAATGCTCGCCCAGCGGCTTGTGTGGCACGCCCTCAAAAACACTGGTGGAGAAACACACTGAGCTGCAGCACACAGTGAATACGTCCACCTGCTGCCTCTTCTCACCCCCTCCCGAACGTTGGAGACCCTCCAGGCAGCCAATGGACATAACGTTGTTACTGTGATGTAGAGATATTTTTTTACATTTTACATTACATTTAGCTGAGGCTTTTATCCAAAGCGACTTCCAATTGCTATACATGTCAGAGGTCACACGCCTCTGCAGCAACTAGGGGTTAAGTGTCTTGCCCAGGGACATCCATTGCGCCATTACCACCCCCAGAGAGACAGTGCTCAGTTAAAACGTTACGAATGACAGATCAGTGTGTTACAGATAAATAACTCACCACTCTCCAACACAACTCCAGTCTAGGTTGCTAAGCTGGTTCGGGAACATGTACGGCTGAACGACCTGTTTCCCGGCTTGTCAGGACCCGCCCTACTCTGCTCCTGATTGGCTAGTAGTCCCTAACTAGGTACTGCGCATGTGCAACTCCCAACAAAGATCAAATAGAAGTGGGATGCTTCGCTCGGTAGCTAAAACAGAGCGTTCAACACACACGGTAAAGAAAGAGGAGCAGCAGCAATGTGCAGTATGACAAAAAATCTGGTGTTTCTGAAAATTATGGTTCTGGTACAGGCCCTAAATAATATGATGAACCTGAAAATGAGCATAACACGACCTCTTTAACGCCAAAGGAAAGTATAGCAAAGTTGAATTAACTTTAACACTTTCTAGTTGTGCCTGTGAATCTTCTAATAATCAGAAATACTTTTAATAAAGGTATGTTATATATAAAGCCCATGTGCGCTCTCTAACAGATATTCCAGTAAAGCTTTACCCTCTGTGCACTGAATCCATCCATTTTACCTTTATGTGTGCTGTATAGGGCAGCGAAAGTAACAACAAAGAAGGAAGTGGAGTATTTCCCAGCATTGACCAGGTGAGGGAAGGCCCGCTTTGTGTCACGGTAACGTCGCAGACACTGGATGAATCGGAACCAAGCCGGAAGACACTGGATCACCGCACGGACGCCATAGGAGTAGGAGTTACACACATCTTTACCTGCAGAGACATGCAGACAGCGTGGTCATCATGACTGAATCGGAGTCTTCACAGCCTTCATTTACACACACGTTATTTACATAAAGTGGCCTTTAATTGTTCAGTCTCACCTGCGCTGCTGATGAGTCCATCGTGCTTTTTCCAGTCCAGTTCAAAACTATAGAAACAGATCATGTACTCCAGATCCATTAGAACCACCACCAGAGAGTTCAACTGGTCTGCCAGCCAGAAGTCTGCAAAGCCAACCCGATGAAACGGAGCAGTCACCACTCGAAACTGTGAAACAAAAGGACAGAGAGGACAGTGTCAGAGATATCACTGTTTTCCATCATCAACTCAAAAGTGAGACCATTTGTGTCCATAATATGTTAGTTATCCAATGGATAAGCTATTGGATTGTTCAATATGTCATTTGTGCAATGCGTAGGCTTTTAGGTGTGTGCAATATCTCATTGTGTAAGGCCTGTGCTACAGTAATAAGCAGGGAATACAGCCGACAGGGCTGTTCAATCAAAACTGCCATTGAAAGAAGGAGTTAATGTGCTTACTATATAGGTATCTGTCTATATATGAGAGCATGTGTCGTGTTACAGAGTATGTGTTGAGAGATGTTTATTTTTTGTATTTTGTGTTGTCTTTTTAAAGCTGCAGAACGGACAGAGTCCAAAACTAATTTCCCTTCGGGGACAATAAAGTACATCTTATCTTATCTTATATGTGGTACTTATTTTAGGTGGTGTTATAGATCTTTCTCAACGGAGACCAAATGAGAGAATAAATGACAGTGCAATTTAGCGCATCTCTGAATTCCCTGAGTTGTATAACACTACTCTCCAATTCCAATACTTGGACAGAAACTGGATGAAGAAACCAGGTTAGAAACTGAGCACAGTTATTGTTTACTTAGTGTGGTTCGATATTCTTAAGAGAGAATGTGCTGTTTTACATTACTGTACATGTAACATCTCTGGGTTTTAGGCTGCTGGGCAGACAAAACAGACAATGTAAAGATGTCTCATTGGACTTGGAAATTGTGATGAACATGTTTTTAACCACATCTTTTCTTTGGTTTAAAACATTTCCCACCAAGAGTCAGTCCCCAAAAAAGGAATATGTCTTCTTATGGTTGGGCTGCCTGCTGCTCCACCAAAACACTAAACCTAGACGCAATGTTTAATAGTGGATCCTTCAAACGGTCTCACACGTAAAATCTCTTTGTACAGAACAAAAGTTGCACAAAAGATGAACAGCAGTGACAGAAACTTTTAAAAATTGACAGAATTTGAAATTGAGTGTTGATACCAAGAGTTTGAGCAGCCAGAAGCGTGACTTGTAGTAGCAGGTCTTGAAGGGGTTGATGAGGAAGAGGAAGAACAGGCCGTAGAGAGCCAGAGGGTTAGCCTGCATCGGTACCAGGATGCTATCACTGAAGAGACAGGACAGCAGGCTGACGCACCACAGCACCCCCAACAGACCAGCAATCTGCACACAAACAGACTAATTCAGTCACACACTCTGAAATCCAGAAAGACAAATTAAAAAGTACTGTGTTTGTTGGACAGCATGTTTGCATGTGTGTGCGCTCAGACCTCAAACAGATGTTGGTGGGACAGGTTGTTTCTGGGGTTCAGTTCAAATATGAGCACATGGTTAACGCCTGCCTGCCTCCAGCCGTAGGTGTTGATGCCTGGAAGATAAAAACAATGAATGAACAGACAGACAGATAGATAGACCGGCATATTCCATGATAGTAATCAAGTGAACCCGCTGTATCGCTGTGAGTCCAGACAGTTTGTTACCAAGTGGTAACATAGCTGGTAGAGTTTTGCAATATAAACATCTTACAACTGAGCGCAACCATGCTCTGTTTGGGACAGTGAGCTGCATTTTATCGGACGTGCTGAAGTTAACATGTGTGGATCTTGGGTGAAAAGTGTTTCAATTAGTTTTGTTTTCCCACAACTGTTATCCAACATAAAGTCCCAAACGGGTTTACGTGTCTGTCAGACGGTCTGAAGGGGATACTACCAGCGTAGCAATTCATTAAATGCTGAACTTTCTCTGGACCTGTCAGAGAACACATATGTGGGAGGGATTCTGATTGTGCAGAAAGTTTTGAACATGAGCAGAAAACCTGCTGAAACACAGGAGCTATTAAAGTCCAGGAGTTTCTAACTTCCCTAAACAAAGACTCATGGCACATGAACATGGCAGTCGAAGATAATTTTCATCTACTGTGTTATCGGGATATTACTACGCTTGTGTTCACAACGTCCTTATCCTGATCTGTATGGACAGAACCTTGACTACCAACTTACCTAACAGGAAGAGGAATTCTATTAACAGGAAGCCTCCTCTGTAGATCCTGACCATAGGCCAAACATCAGCACTACGGATCACCACAGCACCTAGTGACAGAGAGAGGGAGACATAGAAAAAGGGTTTATGATGACAGAAAGAGAAGAAGGACAAATGAGAGAAGTGCAGAACCAGAGTGAATGAATGCATTTGAAACCAGGCCGTGCCGTTTCCACATCACATATTTTGCTGTTCGAACTGCAGAGAAAAGATAGTTTGACTTTTATTTATTTGCACAAATCAAGCTAAGGGAAAGTAATAAACAGAGACAGTAAAACATATCAAATACATATATATAGGTTATAAAATTAAATATGTCTTCAGTAAACATGAAAAATACACTCATTTCTAAATCTGACGCAGTGATTCAGTTTTTTCCTCCTGAAACTTCTGTGTGTTCTGCTGTGACCAATGCGTACCAAAATAATACAAGTATATTTCTGGCCTGGACACACTGATTGATATTCCAGGAAGTACAACAGTGAGTCACAAGAGGATTAAAAGTTTCAGACCATTAAAACTTTCATGTCGCACATCTAGTTTGAGAACTGCATGCATGTGTTTTACCTGTAATGACCACGGTGACAATTAAGACGAGGAAAACTCCACAGTAAAGCCCGACTCTAAAGGTGGTCCAAGCAGGAGCAGGCTGCAGGCAGACAGAGGAACACAGTCAACACACCTCAGTGCAGGACCATTTACACAGGTGCATCTTCCAAAATGTCAATATCGTGAAAACGTTCATTTTTCACTGTAATTTAATCCAAAAAGTGTAACTTTCATATATTCTAGATTCATTACACATAAAGTGAAATATTTCAGGTCTTCTGTTTGTTTTAATCTTGATGATTACAGCTTACAGCTCATGGAAATCAAAAATCCATATCTCCAAATATTAGAAGAAAGAATGTATAAAACAGAAATGTTGACCTTCTGGGTTAATTTCTGCACTCAGTACTTGATCGGGCTCCTTTTGCACAACATACTGCATCAATGCGGCGTGGCATGGAGGCCGTCAGCTTGCTCTGCGGCCTTCAGCTCATCCGTATTGTCTTTCACTTTCCTCTTGACCTCAGGTCAGGCAAGTTGGCCAATCAAGCACAGTAATATCAGTGTCAGCAAACCAGTTACTAGTTGTTTTGGCACTGTGGGCAGGCACCATAATTGTGGTTGTGTGTACTGAACCAGACTGAGAGATTAAAGGCTCTTCTTTGGTCGACGTTTTTGTTTTATACATTCTTTTTTCTAATATTTTGATATATGGATTTTGATTTCCATGAGCTATAAGCTGCAATCATCAAGATTAAAACAAATAAAAAAGGCCTGAAATATTTCAGTGAGCCTAGAATATATGAAAGTTTCACTTTTGGGCTGAAATTACAGGGACAAATTAATGAATCCCACGGTAAACAAATTTTTTGAGATGCACCTGTATTTTGGAGGAGATTGCAAACAACAGCGGAAGTAATTTCCACATTTATGCATCAAATTAAGATTTCAATATAAACAACACCCACTCACTCTATGATAATAATAACAACAACAACACTTATGTTCCGAGCAGTGTTATTAAAAATGATTGACATGCAAGACATGTCAAATAACTGGGACATCTTTTTGGATTAAGATGGTTCTAAACATGCTTTTAACAATGCCTGTTAGAAATCTTGTTTATGTGCTTTTATGACAAATACTTTGTTTTTGTATAACTGACTGTTGGTGGTTTACAAATAAAACAAAATGAAATAAATGAGAGACAGAGGAGAAGGAACGGTGTGAAGTAGAGAGGAAGTTATGTATGTTTTTTTTATTGGGTGATATAATATTTGCAAAAGAATTAAAGAAAGAAGAAAGAAAGAAAGAAAAAACAAAAGAAAGAACAAAAGCAAAAAAGAAAGGAAAGGAAGAAAAAAAGAAAGAAAAATTACATTGTGCATCAGGGCACTCACTTTCTTGACAATTGTTAGAAAAAGAAAACTTTACGTGGGTGAAAGTTTGATTTTGTGCAATAAAAAGGACAACAGGAGCGTTGATCTCCAGCTACATTTGGCTTTTTGATCTTTCACACAATCAGTTCAAGTGACAGCAGATGAAGTTGAGTTTAGGAACAGCATCTATAATACAGTGTGTGTGTGTGTGTGTGTGTGTGTGTGTGTGTGTGTGTGTGTGTGTGTGTGTGTCTGACCTGTGCAGCTCCCAGGGGCGGCACCCTCAGCCGCTTCATGGCCCTCTGTCTGTCGCCACCTTCC
>NC_060155.1:28175868-28221354 GCF_021292245.1 Micropterus dolomieu
GAGACACACAGAGAGAGAGAGAGAGAGAGAGACACACAGAGAGAGAGAGAGAGACACACAGAGAGAGAGAGAGACACACAGAGAGAGAGAGAGAGACACACAGAGAGAGAGAGAGAGAGACACAGAGAGAGAGAGAGAGAGACACACAGAGAGAGAGAGAGAGAGACACACAGAGAGAGAGAGAGAGAGACACACAGAGAGAGAGAGAGAGAGAGACACACACAGAGAGAGACACACACAGAGAGAGAGAGAGAGACACAGAGAGAGAGAGAGAGAGACACAGAGAGAGAGAGAGAGAGAGAGACACAGAGAGAGACAGAGAGAGAGAGACAGAGAGACACAGGCATTTCATTAAAGAAGAATCAAACCTGTCAAAACCAGCTGACTGAACACAACTGATGCAAAACGATAAAGACCTAAATAGGACAAATGTCTCTGCATGTGGCACAGCTGTGTTTAGTAAAGCAGATCAAATGCAGACTGTATATGTAGTCTTACCTGTTTCTGCACTGACTGAAAAGCTTAATCATTCAGTCACGACCACGTCCTATTGATAATTATTATGTTACTTAAAGAGGTGGTATTATGCTCATTTTCAGGTTCAAAATCTTATTCAGAGGTTGCACCAGAACAGGTTTACATGGTTTAATTTTCAAAAAACACCATATTTTTTGTCATACTGCACGTTGCTGCAGCTCCTCTTCTCACCCTGTGTTGAAGGCTTCGTTTTAACAGCTTCGGTTCAGCTGTACATGGACAACATGGACATGGTGAATTATTTTTTTATGAATGATCTTTTTTGGCCACTTGGCACCTGTATGAAAACTGTACTGACTGAAGGAAAACTGGTCAAACTAAAGTTAGTCTTTATTGTTTCCTTTACATTTTTTGCAATGAGCTGTGTTTTTAGTATCACATCTACAGCAGCCACAACAGAATAATTATCAGGTTTCTACCCTTAATCGTTGCATCTCTAAAGCTCAATACAACGAGTACACCTTCACATAGGCTAGCATTATAAAGAAGGCCCACCAACGCCTGTACTTTTTGAGGAGGCTGAAGCAGGACCTGTTTTTACCGGTGTGTGGTGGAGATCACACCGACATCCTCCATCACCGTCTGGTATGGAAACTGCTCTGAGGCTGACAGGAAGGCGCAGCAACCAGTAGTTAAATCCTCTAGAAAAATAACAACAAACGACAGCCTCCCTTCCCTGGACTACATCTATGTCAGCAGGTGCCAAGGCAGAACATCAGGTATCACGAAGGACCCCACCCACCCGGCGCACAAACTGTTTACCGCTCTCCCCTCAGGCACAAGGCTGTGCAGCCTAAAAGCAAGAACAACAAGGCTAACACGCAGCTTCTTCCCACAGGCTGTGAGGCTTATGAACTCCCTGGCTTAGAGCTCCCCTGCCCTTTGCTCTCACATTGCTGCTACTGCACAAGACACTTTAATGATGCCGCATGGTTTTAAATTTGTGTTTATTGTAGTTAAGTTTATTTAAATGTTTTATATAGCGCTTATCTTAATTTGTTATATATTCTGCACATTGCTGGACCGCGAAAATGGTTGAATGACAATAAAGAACTGAACTGATTATTGGGAGACTGGGCCTTTGAGTTTCTTTGCTTGCATTTTAAAATTTAGTCTTAGTCCAAATGTCCTCATTAGTTTTTGTCATATTTAGTCCACTGTATCCTATTTTTTTTGTCATGTTTTAGTTGACTAAAAGTCTGGGTATTTTAGTCTGATTTTAGTCAAAAGTATTTTAGTCATTAACCATCATTTTAGTCTTTTCTAACTCATTAGTATAATTTTGATTAGCATTTTGGTCAATCTGAGAGATAGAGAATAGAGAAATATAGAGATTAATGGCAATAAAGCAAGTCGTCCATATTTTAGAGACACCGGAATTATCACAAATCAAGCTTTTAGGGGATCTGATATCCAAGCACCTCTTTCTTTCTAGCGTGTTGTGTGCATCATCCTCCACAGTAACGTTTTCCTTCTCCACCAGGCGTTGCCCCGGTCTGCCAGCATTCAAGGCACAGGATGAAAAAAACACAACGCTGTTCAAGTGAAAATTTAGAGGGAGAAAATATGGCCTGCAATATTTTGTCTCCTAATTATGCTGACAAAAAGAAAGAGAGATTTTATTAACGTTTTTATTTTATGAATTACATTTTAGTCATTTTTTGTCAACAATATTGCATGTTAATATAGTCAGCGTCTAAGGACATTGCCGCCGTCTCGTCTTCTCTCGAATACATTTCGTTTAGCTTCGTCTGACGAAAGTAACACTGCTATTTATATCAGATGTCGCTCGCCTCTGGAGCAACTAGGGGTGAAGTGTCTTGCTCAGGGTCACATTGGTGGATGTATCACAGTGGGGATTTGAACCTGGGTCTCTCACACCAAAGGCATGTGTCTTATCCACTGCACCATCACCACACCACTACAGTTGAGATGAAGCTTGTGTGTGTCTGTGAATGTGCACCTGATAGTTCTGCAGCAGTATAAGGCTGAGGTAGAACTCGGAGAAGGCCAGCTGCAGGTCCTTTATGTTTCTGTGTTTGCATCGCTCCTGCTGCGACAGGGCGAACACCGTCTTCCTCCTCCTCAGGCCCCGCCCGTTAGCCCAGCTCTCCCTCTGGGCGTCCAGCGATGACTGCAGCTCGTTCTGCAGCGTGGCGAATCTCCGCTGAGCCTCGGCCAGCTTTTCTGCAGGAAACAGAAGGAAAGAGATGAAGATGATTTTCAAGATAGCGTCAGAGCTATATTTAAATGAGTGATTTCTAGCTCTGAAGTGTAAGACCGTGTGCGTGGAGCAGTGGTATTATTGTAGTCATTACCAGAGTAGAAGGTGTTGATTTTGGCCAGTTCTTTTTCACATGTCTGGAAGAACTTCTCCTCGAACTTGGCATAGTACCTCTTAACTGTATCCTCATCTGTGACTGCGGGAAGATAGGAGTTGTTAGAATAGTGAACCTTCAAGAACAGAGGGAAAACTATTTGTCTCACAGCGCTTATTAAAACACCTGAATGGGCCTGAATGTAGATGGGAAATGAACAGGAAGGCAGAAAGGGAAGGTGAAGAGAGTACAGCAAAGACAGAACAAGGACAAGTGGTGATGGAGTGTGTGAATGTTTTGTGAAGCAAAGACCCGTACTGTCCTGCTCTGACCAGCAGATGGAACAGTGAGACAGCAGCAGTTTAGTCAGTTTACATACGACCTTTTTTTTTTTTTCCTCTCTCCATCCAACGCAACTACAATGCAGGTTTGTCCTTGACAACAGCTCCATAAAAACAGTGTGAAAATGCTAACACATGAAATGTCATCATCATTGCACAGTCATTTGTTTTCTTTCTTCAGAAGCAGAAAGCTTCCCTGCCACATGTCTTATGGTGGCTCTGTTAGACTTCAGACTTTGAAATGTTTAACACAAAAACACAAGGTTAAAGTTGCTTAAGATTTTCTACTTTGAAAGGGGAAAAAAAAAAAAAAATACAATAAAACACTCAATACATGTCAATATCTGGCAAAGCTAAAACCATTAAAGGCTTTAAGCTAGATAAATGCAAAAACAAAAATACAATATCTAATAATGTGCTCATACTCTCTTCGACTATCTTATGATTCCTCGGTTCCAACAGGAAGTCAAACCCTGTTTCACGCCAACAATGTTCTTAACAGAACTGTTTCTGTCCATCAATGATTGACGGTGGAACCAGCGGATCAAAAGACTCAATAAAAGATTCACTGAGCAACAAAGAATAACTAAAGTGACACAGACTTTGAGAATGGAGCACTTTTCTGATGGTCATGTTTGACAATAATCTTTCTGTTCTGCAGTACATGTTGTACCCCAAGTATTGTAATGCCAGGATCTAACTACATAATATCGATGTCTTTCGAGGGGGTCAGCATGTCTGATCAGTCCGTCAAAGAGTGATACATTTGTGCTTTTGGCCAAGAGACTTCATTCTGGATCCAGACCAATCATAGCTGATGATAACATGATTCCAGATTCACAGAAATGATTCCTCGTCTACAGTTAAGGATCACTCCTCTTGATCAGTAGTGCGGAACATCTTGTGCTGTGAGGTTGTCAAACAAGGACAGAGAAATTTGACATGCTAGTGTTTTCGTCAGGATGTAGAGAGGCCTCCCAGATGCTGCGTCAATTATCTTCCACTATGACACACTACAAAGGACAACACTCATTATCATTCATAGCAGACATACCGACGTGTCACGGTAGGAAAAGCACAGGCGTAAATAATGAAATGAATGATGGCTGAACTCCATTTAGCTGCTTCAGTTTCAGGGTCCTGATATTGTCACGCTGTTCTAGCTTGTGGCGTGTTGTATTATTTATTTTATAATGTTTATTTATTATTGTCAGCTGGGATCCAGCCCCCCCCCCCGCAACCCTGTACACAGTACAAGCCGCTGAGGATGACTGAGTGATTTATTTATTATAATGTCACACTGTGCAAGCCACCAATGTCATGGCCAATGGCAATATGCATCAGACTGTATGTAGGCCTATCTATCAGTTTCAGGCACGTCAAATTGTGAGATGAATGTGCGGTGAATCATATCACTACGATTTAAATAGAAAAAAGTATATGAGAGCAGAGGCACCAGGTTGGATCAACAAGCTTTGGCCATTGTGCTGTTCGCTCATTTGTTTAGCCTCTATTGTTTTGGTTTGTTTTCCTAACCTTTATTCAAAAATGGGTCTTACGAAATGTCCCAACCAGTGAATTCTGTGTCATCTCATGTCATGTCATATTCCCATCTGTTCTGGATGGGCACCTGGTTCATAGCAGCCGTCACATTATAAGACTTTGGTACTGGATTGATGACCAGAGATTTTACCATATCCCAACAAAACAGCTGACTATTTCTACGCTCCCATCATGCATAATGCTCTCTGTGACGTTGCCTCTGATATGTCTAAAATCAATAATTACAACTGACTAGTAGGGAAACTCAGCTATTTAACCTCTGTGGGGTCGCTTGCCAAGATCATCGATACCGCTGGTTCGTTAGTGTCGTTGGCCTCAGGTGAAGATGCCAACGACGGTCGTTCAGACTCGTTCTAACGACCGTAACAACTGTCGTTACAACAGCCAGGAGCTCTAACCAATCAGCGGTATCGATGATCTTGTCAAACAGAGGTTAAATAGCTGAAAAATGACAAAATGTCTTCTGGTATCTTCAAACAAGTACAGCTGCCCCTGACATTAACCTTCTGAGTATAACTGTGACGACTGAGAACCTTCACAGACATCAACGCCAAGCAATTATCGTCACACTACTTAACAAAAGCAAAGTCATGCAAAGTCAAGACAGAAGCACAGTGAGCTGCTTTCATTCTCTACAACCTTTTATGGTTGATCAGTACGAAAAAAATTTAAAATCTGCAACACATGTTAGTAAGACAAATAAGGCAGATAAGACAAAATCTATTTTAGAAATCAATCTTGAAAATTCCACAGCTTAGTTTTCATCACAAGCGACGATAACAGCATCAGGTTTGAACTTCTTCAGTTGTTTTGGAGAATTATTTTGATATCAATGTCTGATTTACTGGTTTCCTAAATACCATGCTAGAAAGTTTAATTGCTGTTTCTCCCATTGAGTCAAATGCTTTTTTTTTGGTTGTTTTAGCTGTACCAGAACAGAGTCCTGTAATTTCCATCATTTTTGATCTCAGCTATTTAAGATCTCACGCTGGGACGGATTCTGGTAAACTTTAATTAAATAGTGGACTTAGAAAAACCTGTGTGTCCAACCACTAACTTGTACCCGCCGTCACGTCAACAACAACCAAACAACAGGCAGGGCAGGTGGTTTTGAGTCAGACTCTGCAGACTCAGTGATTCACAGTGTTTCAGACTGGATGCTTTTAGACAAGACATCAAATTAACTAAATTGGAGTGTCCCAACCACTCCCTCTCTCCCACCCTCCCCCTTTCTCTCTCACCAGTGCACAAACAGCCACCACAGTCAGACTATAGTAATCTCCTTATCCCTTTTTGGCCTTATTCTGCTCTTTCTCTCGGTCTCTCAGCTCATGTCATCGTGATTATTATCATTATCATCATTATGACATGTCTGTCTCTTGGTAATAGGCTATACTTTCCATTTGACAATTGATGTTTTTAGCTCTATTTTTCAGCAACACAAATGTTTTACCCTAACAAATCACAACATATCAGCCAGGGTTCTGTGTCTTGCTCAAGAGCATTTGAACACTATTTAGGAGGGAACGGCATCAAATGTTATTTAAAGGTGAGTTCGCCAACGTAACACTGAACATGTTTTCTCCCTTACTTCTAGTGGTATCTAGCCATGCAGATTCATTTTTTTCCCCCCATTCATCCAGGTTTTGAAATATCTTTCTTGTTTTTGGAGTGGCGATTTCACAACAAACCCACAACTACTGTACCTGCGTGTTTAGATACAATTAGAGGTAAATGAGAAGATTAGTTTTTTGTAATTTGGGTGAACCAAATCTTTAAATATGACATTCCCAGTCGGCAAGAATGCGCAACAAAAAGACAAATTAAAACACAATGTACAGAGCAGGGTGCACACATTGTGACTCTCCAAGCAACATAATTTCAGTCGTATAGATTTGTTCAATTTATTTTGGCCTTCATCTGCCTTCCATGTGCGTAGCAAGTGTGTTGGAGAGAGAGACAGTGTGTGACAGAAATGTGAGCTAGGCGTTAGGTTAGCAGTAAACTGTGAATGTTCAGTATGAGTATGAGTTACAGTTTCTCAGAAAATAAATGCTACAGCTCCTTCAAAGCCAAGCAGAGTTTAGAGTCTGTCAGTGGCAAAAAGCAGCACTTTTTGTCGGCAATTGCCCAAAACTAATGTGTTGCAGCCACTGCAGCTGGTTGAAGCCATCTCCTGCGTGGATTCCAAAACGTTTTGTACCTACTAGTCATTTCGCACCAAAATATAATGTCACAATATGGCCCAGTTTAACCCTTTGAGAAACAGACCTACAGCAGGTGGCCTCGAACTGGCCGTGGGAGATCATTATCGTCATGGTCTTGATTAAATCAATCTAAAATAAAAACTTTAATAGCATTCATTCTTTCTGCAGCAGGAAGCTAAGGCTTCTGTCATTTGGGCCATCACGTTGTACGGTTGTGATGATGTCGTTACATTATCAGAAATCCTGTGACAAAGCGCCAGATGAGCAGTTCAGCATAGTTTAGTATATAGTTTATAGCAGTTGTAGTTTAGTTAACACAGTTGGCCTAGCTATAACATACTGTAGTAGTAATAGTTGGCATGAACTGCCATGATGAGTGCCACAAGTGAACATGCAGCACTTGGACAAATTAAATGTATTTGCACTCTGCTTATAAAAATGAGAATATCTCAAATAACTAAGCAATTGACAGTTCAAATAACTTGGAGTGTTGAGAAATATTGTGTTCATCTTTCTACATTTAGAAATCTTTTGGATCAACATGTTTTGTGTGTTTACTGTTTACAGTTTAAATTTATCACTCAATTTCAATACTTTTATCAATTATTATGGTTTGGTCACTTTCATAATCTTTTAGGTTAGGATGTATAGATTTTTTGGATATGAAGCACTTGAATATATTCTAAGAAATGTCATCACAGTAACCAAAAATACCAGGCACTGGCAGACCATTTATATTTCAGAGTTCAAAGGGTTAAAAATACTGACAATAACCTTTTTAAACAGCCTTCCATTACATAGTGATGGAAGGCTAGGGTTTTGCTTATTATGTTCGTCACTATATTTCCCACTAATTGACGCTATCACAGGATATTTCATGCACTTGTCTGTACTTTCACAAACAAATATGTTTTAATTAAATCCAAAAGGAACATTTCAATATCTCCCATCTTTCTACTGTGTGTCAACATATTGTAAGGTACAATGTTAGCAGAGCTGGCATCGACGTTAAATGATTGCGGTACAAAAATGTCCTCTCTCAGCTTCTGTAAATGCTTTCTCACTACAACTGCAAGAATCTTATATGGATTTTTGATGTTCAGCTGTTTTGCAAGCACTCACTGATACCGTGGCTAAAAACCGAAGAAGTCAAACAGAGCAGCTGATAAAGTCGGTAACATGGATAAGAAGACAGAGTGTAATGGAAATAAAGTGAGCAAAAGAAAAAAACAGAGGCCATGGTACAAGGTGAAGGGATAAGTGGAATGATAGATGGATAGTGGGATTGATATAACAAGCCTCCGTTTCCATGTGAAGCTGTAACACCTCACATCTCTAAAATCTGCCCGTTTCTCTCACATTCCTTTGTTATTGAGATTCCTGATGGACAGATAGCCACTAACAACAACTATAGCTAAGTGTAGCTGCAGTTAGCTAGTTAGCTCAGTTAGGCGTGCAGCCTGCCGCCCTATAAGCTGACTCTGCCTGGACTGAGAGCTCAGCTAGTACAGGAGCTTTGGACCTCCAGAGCACCGCTCAGTCTAAGCAGAGTCACCCGATGATGATACTAGAGGAAAAGTCAGGGGATAATCTAAGTTATTTCAGTTGTTCCTGAGGGGCATATGAATGTCTGTTCCACATTTAATGGCATTAAATTTAATAACCACAGATGTCAACCTCACGAGGGTCTGTCAGATTCATCCTTTGGGGACCATAAAAGTCTAGGCATACATTGCATGGGAGATTTTTTCAATCTGGACCAACCGAGCAACGCCGCCCTCCCTAGAGCTGAGCCGCTAACATAGCTAAAACAGGGAAGTGGAAAAATACTGAGTCTGTTGAATTTCAGAAGCACTTTAAGTGTGTACACATGTGCACCTATGCAGACATGACTGAGCAGGAATGTCAGACTGTCTATTTCTGTGACAGGGTGACATCTCACCACAAGGACAGGCTCTCCCAGCTGAGTGTGCCTAACTCCACCTGCGGGTGGATCACAGACTTCCTGTCTGACAGGAGGCAGCAGGTGATGCTGGGAAACATGTCTCCGACTCCCAGACCATCAGCATCAGATCCTCAAGGCTGTGTTCTTTCTCCTCTGCTACTGTCCCTGTACACCATCCGCTGAACCTCCAGTCATCAGTCTGTCAAGCTTGTGAAGTTTGCAGATGACACCACCCTTATTGGGCTCATCTCTGGTGAGCACGAGTCTGCCTACAGGTGGGAGATTGACCATCTGGTGACCTGATACAGTCACAACAACCCCACATACCCCTTCACCCTGTATTGTTCTTCCACTTCCCCTGGCACCATCATCACCCTACTAAAAAACTACACTCCCGACTCAATGCATACATTAACACACGTTTAAGACCACTATCTTACATATTACAAATATTCTTTAGACTTCATACAGTGAACGTTCGCACATACCCTGCTAAATATTTTGTAAATCGCTTTATTTTAAAGTAGTCATATTGTACTATTTATGCTTCTTGACTTTCAGAACTAGTTATTTATATTTTCTACTTCTGTTTATTGTTATGCACATATTTACCAAAAGAATGTGTCATCATACTATGGCCTTGGCTTAATACATATTAAGTTGAATACTACATGAACAAACTGATCATCATTTCAGACACATTTCAACACCGACCTAATCCCAGTGGCTATCCTGTGAGACAGTTAGTCAGTGCAGTCTCTCCAGTTGCTAATTATGTGATAGTCACTCAGTGGAAAGAATGAGCAGAGGTGTGTGCTAGTTACATAATCCTGATAGATCAGGAAATGTAAATGATACTGTGTGTTTTTCTGAGCATTCTGGGTTAAACAGGACCCATGCATCAGGATCCATAAACTCCATCACACTTCACTCAATCAATACAGTTACAGGGCAACTAACATGTGATTTATAGTGGAGAAACTGCACCTTACACTTTTATGGTGAAGCTCCCACCACTAAAATCTGTCAGCATTTGCCTAAGGTTTGGTTTCAAGTTCCCATTTTATAACAAAAGACCAGGAATACTTGTTCCAAACAGGTACCGGGCACGCATTGTTGTCTTCCAGTGTCTCACTACCACTGGCAGCCGCCAAACTTGGAATATTTTCAATTCTACAAATATATATTGTATAATAGTATTGCAATTCTTGCAATACTGGGAAAAACTGATTGTGTTTGTGATCTAATGAGATGATTACTGATCTGTTACTATATGAACTGACATCCATTTCCATTAGTATAACATTTGTATGAACGGATAGGTTTGTTGTACTATGTTTTGTTGTATTTCTATGCTTCTTTTAAAATCAAAATATGAATAAATAAAATAAACAAACTGAGGAACGGTGTCAAAAGAAGCAGTCCGAGGGAATGGGTTAGATGAAGAGCAGCAGAAGACGCGCTGATATGAGTTTGGGTGAAACCTTCACATGTGCTACTTTGGTCCCATAGCAAAACAAACCATAAAGTAGCTGCTGACCAGGTCTGCTGGAAAACGTCATGCTAACAGCTCTCTCTTTTCTGTTGTGCGCATCAAATGGGTCAGAGAGGCTGATGCCTCTCATGAAAACTCAGCACAACACATGCCATCAGATCGATTGGCAGTTGGCAGATCTACAAGTGAAGCCAATTAGAGTGCAAGGGAATTGTACAGGAAGCTATATGAGCTACATGCAGGTTGGTTGGCTTGTGTCTTTTTTTTTTGATGTGCTGGTAATAACATCACATTGTTTTGTGGCTGATCATTGTCTGCTCTAAAGGTTTATGTTCTGTTATGTCATCTTTCAGATTAAAAACAGGCCCCTTAACTTAATTTTGTCAAAACAACATGAAAGGAAAGATGCCAGGAAAAGACATATTGTGCTAGTCACACTGTTTTGTATTGGTTTAAGGGTGTTCATTGCAGGGGCACAGAGAGGCCTGTCATTACATGATGAAAAATAAGGCCTCTGATAACAGGTTTTAAGACATTTTAAGACCTGTTGAGGCCTAAAATTTTGGTCATACTGTGGCTGTTGTTAGTGTATTTTTACAAAGCCACATAATTAAGCAATAATGCAAGATGAGGTAGCCCCACATAAAAGTAATTTAGGAAATGGAGGTAAAGAACTGCACGAGACAACAAAAAAAAGGAACAGCACTTTCTTTGCCATGTTTTGTCTATTTAAGCCAAATACGTAGTGCCAGTCATTAACCAAAGTATGCAGTAATATTTTAGCTTTTGTAACAGTTTGCCTTTTCCCTCTCCTGTGAAGAGTCTGTCGTCCAGGTCATAGTTATCCAAGGAAGGTTAGAAATAAAGGGCAACTGGACTTGGTTGAAGATACTTGAAGATGTTTCGCCTCTTATCCAAAAGGGTCTTTCAGATCTGACGAACTGGCGGGGAGTCCTAGCTATCGCATTGTAGGTGGAGGATAAATAGTGTCTCAGCCGTCCTCCCCTGTTGTGAGATGGTTTCTCTACTTTGGTGTAAATGGCCGCTTTCACTCCCCTTTCAAACCATCTGTCCGTCCTGTCCAGAATACGAATAATGTTGTCCTCGAAAGAGTCTCCCTTCAAATGTAAGTGTTGTACATCAAATTCAAAGCTTTGCCTGCCAAAACAGACGTCTGCATTCATAACTTACTATAATTATGATTGAGCTTCTAAAACAATATTTTATCTAAATTTCCATGGCAGAGATATAGATTCCTTCTGTATAGTTCTGTGTTATTGGTTTGAAAGACTTTGTTGTGCTTCACCGAGCTAGGAGGGATGAACAACTTTGTCAGCTTCAACAGTCTGTTGTTGGATGCCCTCATCTGATTAACTGTCTGTTGATTTCCTGCGAAAGTGTCACTAATCTGCAGAGTTACTTCTTTGATAACGACTTTTTATTTCCAAACTAGTAGCAGCCCTGATCAACCGATAGTACTGCACATCAGCATTTAAACGTAGAGAAATGGTGGGTTTACGTGCTGTCATGTGGCTAAAAGTGTCTTCCACTCTGAAGCCAGCAAAATAAATTCATAGACCATTCAATACAGTTTTTACTTTTATTTGTGTTCCCTGTTGTGTCGCTGTCGTCAGACCTTCACTTGCTCCACCAGGAAGGATTCACAGATCACTCTATTACAGTATGTTTACCCAAAACCAGTGATTTGAGAAATGGTTGACAGTAATGCTTAAGCACACAGAACTTACTGGGCTGTCCTTTGTCAAAAAGACACGCATCTAAATTTGGTTCTCTTCCATAAGGTTCCTTCAAATTTGCTTGTTCATTGCAACTACCCATTTCCAAACCCAACAGCAGCTCCACATTACTTGTAATAAAGTGCTCAGAGGCCATCAACCACCTAACATTGGAGCAGACCTTAATTTGTGTTTGTGTGTTATACCTTCAATTGATGGGGCCTGGTCCTGAGCAGCATACAGCATCTCTTTGAAAGCCTGCAGACACAACAAGAGAGAAGTCATTAAATAATGAAATATTAAACAATTACATTAAATATTTAATCTTGTAAAATGTCTCTACGAGGTTGAAAAGGCAAGTGCCTGTTTATGTACTATGACTGTTAGGCCCTATACATATATATTCCAAAACATCCCACTGGATAATTGTTTTGTCAAAACAAACAATGAACAGTCAGAAATTAAATTTTTGTTATCATACTCAGACAATGAATTAGTTAAAGTTATGACAGTAAATGTTATTACAGCAGTGGCAGCAATTTTAGTGGGAGGCAAATGCATTCTTCAAAGTGATGAATTATAAAATGTAGGGACATTTCAAGCAAAAAAAACTACTCGATAGTCACTGGGAGCTATTTGAATTAATATTCAACAACATGTTCCTTGTATTCAACACATACACTATTACATTGTTTAACTTAAATACTATACTCTAAAGTTTTTACTCACTTATACCCACCAATAGCGGGCCGTATAAGCACCACACACTTGCCTGTTTGGAGTCAGTTACTGTGATAATATGACTACTAATACTGTCCTAATACTGTAACTATCTTTATTATCTGTATTTATTAAAATTGAGATACTGTACATAGTTAAATCCTCCCAACCCTGCACAGGGCTGAAGAGTCGCTTCTCAGAGTTAAGTCTTGTACTGGGATCACCGTTACATTTCAGATGAACAGAAGTGTTAACATATGTAACTGTGAGACCATATCAACAAGACACTTTGTCAAACTGTTGCATCTGGTTTTATTGGACCATTGTAGGTACTGTTGCAGACAGAGTCTTAATTTATTTACCAGAAAATGTAATATGTCACAGTATTGTTACATCTACTATCGGTGTTTCCCCTATATTCATTCAGCAGCGGCGGCAGGTGAAATTTCCCACGATCATTAAACTATACGCTACTAATGTTTGCACCCGGTGACACTCGACGCTTGGCTAGCTTCCTCTCCTCGTTCTTCACAGAACATCTACGTGACAGGTGCTGTTATAAGAGCAGCGTGACTCCTGTAAGGAATCGGGAGGTCTCACCCTCCCCTCAGACTGCACAGCTGAGGTTAGTAAAGCAAGTTAATTTAAGCTACTGAGGAGACATTTCTTTTGGATTTTATTGTGAAATGAAATGGTTCTCATGTTGTCATTTTTCATTTTAATTTCTACCGACAAAATGTCATAAGCTGTAAATTGAGAAACAAAAGATAACATGAACACTCTAATCTATAATGATTATGAGGTCATATTAACAGGGTTTCCCCGCTTTTAAAAGGTTTAGGAGGCGAGGCCCGAAATGGCTTGCATGCATCCGAAATTGATTGGTTATCGTGCCTCCCCAGACAAATTCTTGAGCAAGTTTAGTCTTTATGCTTTCTGGTTGTTTATTTATGATCTGCTCTAGCTTTTCCAACTCTTTGTTCACAGATATGGTAAAAATAATGGTTCTAAATGATGTGAAATTGCATATTTGTCATTGGAAAAATTGAAAATGTCTTGGGGGAGGAATCTTCGCTTCACCGACTCTGCAACAACTCCATCCTAGGGGAAAGGCTGATTATGATAAGAGGGTTTTATCCAACCCATAACTTCTACTGGATACTATACACACCTACTTAATTGAAGTTTCATTGTTCATCACTATCTGAAGGCACTGCGTAGGTCCAACTCCTTGTCAGATCTGCCTCGTTACAAGACAAGATTATGTTCCATTATGTAGACGGATCATTCATTCTAACACCTGCAGCATTTTCAGATGTACCCGCCTTAGTGTGGAGGCAGTCTAAGCTGAAAAGGTCACTTGCACTATTGGATGAATGTACTTAGCACACACTTTCTATTAGAAATGCATTTTTCATAAGGTGGTGACATATGTTGACCTGGCACGGATGTGTTTGCATCATTTTGTCTTTCTTGCTCTACCTCCATCTTGTAATAATGCAGCGCTGATGGTGCAGCCAGTCCGCCTCCTTCATGCTCTGTGTTAGTAAATCTGCAGTGTATGCTGCAGCTCGTCTCTGCTGTGGAGAGGGCGCGTAGACGACAGTCATTCAGACTAAGTAAGTACTGGCTGGACAGCAGGACAGACGCCCTCTTTCATCCGCTCCCGCTCAAGGGTTAGATAGTAGAGCGGTCAGTCAGTCAAGTCAGTGTTTCAGAATGCCAACAGAGCACAAGACCACAATGGCCTCACTGTGTGCCAGCAGAGCCGGCTTCTGCAGCTAACAGCAGAGCAAGTCAAGGTCACGCTACAGCCCACACAGTCTGCCTATACTCACCGTTTCACCAGTGAAGTCACTACAACAATGTAAACAACAACAACAGCACAGACCCCAAAAACAACTGTACAAAGAAATGAATGTGAAGGCAGTAAGATGACTCGCTTCATCCAGTGTGCCTGCCTCTCTAGATTTACATTTAGAGTTACAATGGGCCTTCAGTTGGGTATAAATTCCTAGATCACCAAACATTACACTCAGCTATAAGTATAAGAGCAAAGGATTCGTTTAGTGTTGTTGAGATATATAAACAGGGACTGAACAGAAACAGAGGAACCTACAGATCCACACATTAGGGATTTCACGAGATTGATATAAAAAAGACATGATGGTACTAATTCTTCGAGGTACTGTAGGTACCATAGATACACAACTCTTGGAAGATGGAGCCAAGTGCAGCTGCAGCAACAGCTACGCCGTCAGGTATGGAAATTGGCGTGAAGTTAGTTAGATATTTACCTTCAACAGCTCTGTGTCAAAGCCACGATTTCTCTTAGTTTTGGGATCTGTTGGAGAGTTAATTCAGGCAGACGTTTCACAGTTTGGATCAACTCAAAATCACCAACGCTGACGATGCAGTTTGCAGCGCAAAGAACTGAAAGTCTTTCCAACGCCTGTCACGGAAAGTGGAGTTAGGGACCGTCTTAAAAGTGCAATAAGATCCATTTCAAACCGGCAAAACCCTTTTTGTTTGAGAAATCTCAAACCACTGCCGATATAGTGACCACCTTTAAACATTTCACACCTGTGAGAAATGAATTAATTAATTTCTGATATTGTGACATCCCTACCACATATGTATTGTACTGAATGGTCATGAAGTAACAGAAAGTCAGCATGTTTTCATTGGCTGAATATAAAAACAGCTATGACCTGAGATAAAACAGTTTGCCCCTGTAACCTGAGACATTAAGGACTCAGCAGGTAGAGGAGATAGAGTTTTAAATATTGCAAGGAATGAGGTCTGCTGCTGGGAACCCCATTTATTTCAACTAACATTCCCAACAGCTCCTCTAACCTCAATATATTTTCCTTCACCGCCAAGGAAAACTGCAAAAATACATATGACCGGAGTAGAAACTAAATCCTAAGTCAGCCCCTTTGTTTCTTTCAAACACCATTTTTCCATGAAAGGATCTTTGTTCATCCCGTGTTTCCTCAACACGCTGTGTGGGAAACAGACATCCAGTCAGACAGGGAATAACATAAGAGATCAAACTATCAGGAATGATTTTTAAATCAAACTTGTAGTTTGATATAAGTTACATTACTGACAATGTCTTAATAAGCTGTTGATTTCAATAGATGAGTGTCACTGGCAAATTTACTCAGCTTTAGCAGAGACATTATAAGATGAGACACGACACTTTAAGAATCCTCATTGTTAATATTGTAAATGACTGTTGTAGCTGCAAACGGCTGATTCGTACTGGAATATCTACAGAGGCTCGTTTTCAGCAGCCGTCAGCCCTGTGCTCCACCAAGGGATGTCACGAGAACAGATGCTTCGGTATCAAGTCGATCCAAAAATTCTGAAAACATGTTGATACTCGTTTTGTTAGGTACCGAAGATCCAACACGCGGAAGATAAGCGCAGCTGCAGCGACAGCTCCGCCTCGACTCGTCGAATAGAAAAGGGTACGGTAACTGGACTGAAAATCAACAAAGATGACGATGCAGTTTGTAGTGCATAGAACCGTCCAATGCGCCCGTTACTGTAGGAGGAGGTAGGGACCGTCTTAAAAGTGCAATATGATAATCAATAACTTTTCTGTTTATTCAATATAAAAATCTCAGACAACTAGGAAAAGACATCAAATAAACTCATCTGCTCTGGACATCCTCTCGCAACTTTCACAGCTGTTAGTTGTTTTTGTAATGTTAAATGTTTTTATTAAAAGAGAGTATGTTTACAGGATTTATTGTTCGCTTCTTTTTTCCACCCCATGGTATCGAATTGGTATAGAGGATCAAAGAATTTCACTGGTATTGGTTTCGAGGTTCTTTACTTCTGGCCGTTTTGAGCCTGTAATGGAACCAAGAACAGCTGATGCTCCAGATACTCAACTAGTCTAAAGAAGGAGAGATTTATAGCTTCTTTAATCTAGCAAAACACCTTCTATGGGGATCAATACTTCAGATTAACTGCAGTCTCAATGACCTTGAAGATTCAAAGCTAGTTTTGTTGCTCTGCAAGTAATGAAAAATGACGGGATTTATTTGGCTGTGTGGACACGGTCTGTTTTAATGACGACAATTTATGGTGACAGAGTGCTTTGTTTGCCGATCTGATGTGAAGCCATCAGCAGCAGCAAACAAATGCACATAAAGACACATTAGGGTGATAACTGCAACGCGTGCTTTCCCACACTTCTCCCGAGGCCTACTGAATGTGTATGGTCAGTAGGCCGGCTCAGCGTGTGCTAAGGCGCAAGTTTCCAAAACAAAACACATGCAGCTCAACAGGAAGGATTGCAAGTCTGCTTATCCTCACAGATTACCCTACTTGTGTCATTCTCCACCTCTCTCTCTCTCTCTCTCTCTCGCGCCTTGTAACTGAGTCGAGGGCGTTTTCTCTTCACACACCTCTACCTTGATCCAGGCACATCGCTTGGGGCAGACTGCTGCAGTTGACCACATATCTGTGGGACTGATCATGTCTGAAGTGTTTATGCGAGTTTATATTTCCTCTAACCACACAGCTCTCTCACACTCTTCTGTCTCTTTCACACATTCCTTTCCCTCTCTTTCAGCCCCTCTCTCTTTTCCCAAAGTCCCACCCACGAGGAGGCAGACACTTTCTGTCTTGACACCAAACTGTCAGTAGGACTGTATGAGTCATAACTGGATTATTCTTGTGTTTGTCTCCTGCAGAAACCTCAAATCTCGAGGTTTTTCCTCAGCTTTGTGTTACTGCTGGCTCACACAGCTCATATAGCCTCATTAAGGCAGCGCAAAAAAATAAAAAATAGAAGATTGTATTTAAATGTCAAGCCTACACGGCGTTCCAGCAGAAAGCAAAGTGCCCCCCAAACCCTAATGACTGAGGGTTTTGGAGATTTGTTTGCTGCAGGACAGTGATGTCACACAATGACGCAAACTAAAAGCTAAAGCAGCAGCTTCACTCAGTGTTACTAGAGTCCTTATATAGACAAGTCCCCCCACTGAGCAGCCATCTTGGTAGCGCCTCTGGGCAGTTATTTCGGACTAACACGATCAGGCCCCTTTGTAAATGAATGGGGAGAGACATATAACTGCACTTTCACTGGGACATAAAAACGGCATGTGTAGTATCACCAGGAAAATCTGAAAGTTTGATGACTTTACCTCAAATTAAAGAGGTCATTTTTTTGCTTTTTGGCCTTTTCTCTCCCCTTTGTTGTGTCAAATATCATTTTTGGGAAGTGAAATTGCACATTTGTGATCGGCAAAAGTAAAAATAACCCAGAGAACCAGTCATGTGATCCGAGTCTGTGCGTGAGCCTGTAATACCAGTCAGGTGGAAGCCAACGCCACTGGTCTTTTGCATCCCTCTGACCTCTTTACCCGTTTCCTCTCTTTCTCACTGTGTCAGTGTTATGAGTTGCTCTTGTTCTCCATGTGTTTCGCTTTGGTCCTAGAAAGAGGTTTCATTAGAGTGTGACTGAGGTGATTATGGCAAGAAAGCCTTTAGAAATGTTAGACGCTCTGCGCTTCCCTCTGTTTTTCCCTCTCCGCTGCCTCCTCAGCTTCCTTCTATGGCCATTTTCTCTCTCTTCACTCTCTACACTGACCTTTGTGTCGGCCCACATCTGGCCATCTATATTCCCCTACATGTTCCTCCCTCCTCCTCTCTCTGCTCTCTCTGACCCCCTCTCTTTTCCACTTCTCCGTCTCTACTGTGTTTTATCTCTAGGAAAGCAGAATCAGCAGCTGTCTTCCATGACTATATTCTGCTGAAGGCAGCATTACCAAAGGCCAACAAATGGACTAAAACACACAGATAAAGACACGGCAGCTCCCTTTAAAGTCTGCATTTCAACACCGAGTATGTCCTAAGGTTGATAAGGCCTGTCCCGTTCTGAGGGGTCCTCCAAATATGGAAGTCACAATACCAGTTAAATTCCACGATTCTCCCATGTACTCAAACATAAACTCATTAATTAAAACATTTGAACATTACAAAGAACAACTAACACCGGATTAAGTAATCAGTAAGTAAGATATCTATCATGTGTTTAAGTGAAATGTCAGAGTTTCTACTGTGAAACAAGGGTTTATAGAAGTGTCTCAAGTTTACTTCTAGGACGAGATATCATTTGAAATGTTGCGATAGTATTACTAAATCAAATACTCGCTGCAATGCAAGAACTTTGCCTCATTACGCGATTCTACGATTCTCTAAACGTCTGCTGACTCGGACTGTGAACGCAAGTAAAAACAGAGAACTGTTGATTCGCCCTTATTTTTCTGTCAGCTGTGCTTTAATCACTCCAACTGAAACCAGCTACCATCAGCAAACTAACTTCCCATGAACTGAGGCTTTGGCTTTGTTAGAGTTTCCACCACTGCTGCTGTGCACAGACCTCGACCCGCCACAGTAGGGCTGCACCTAACCTGGCGGCGGCTGTGGCTCGGGAGATAGAGCGGGTTGCCCGTCCAAGATACTGAACCCCAAATTGCCTCTGGCGGCTGTTCCGCCAGTGTATGAATGTGTGTGAATATTACTTTCTGTTTGAGCACTTAGAATGAATGAATGTAGTGTAAAAGCGCTTTGAGTGGTCAAAAAGACTAGAAAGGCGCTATACAAGTAACGATTATTTTTTACTCGATTAATCCAGTCTCAAACTGGGAGGGTTGAGGCAACTTGAAGTTGCACAAATGTGATTCATGTGGTCACCTAAACAAACTAAAGTGCTCTGATGCAAGCAAAACTTTGCATTTTCGTTAACCTAAATCTTGTATACTTCACTCATCACGTTTGTTAATGATTGCTAAAACTGAAATCCACTTTTTCCATTATTCTAAATATTTCTCCTCGATGATTATGATAATTCATATATCCAAAATGAATATTTTAAAACATGTCTCATTTCAATATTGCATGTTATTAATAATAACAACAGCAGCAGACAGTATTTGTCAGATGCTGGATTAGAAAACTACTGGATCTCAAATCCAAAAGGACTGCTGTTTGAATTTAGTCACGGTATGTTGACCCTTTCCTGAACTGAAGAATCTGTATTTTTAATGAAGCACTTTATTTAAAATGGCTCTGACAACACAAACTCTAATATATCAACGACATAAACACTACGAGAAGGATTCAATTCAAAACTATTGTTAGGTTGTAAGACTTTGGAAAAGGTATCATTCGCAACGGTTTATGGGATTTGTAGTTCCTTTGCTCATTTAAATAACTATATACACAGTCGTGTACATTTTTTCCCACTTTTTTTTGCCCCGATTCAAATGTTTTATGGTCATGATTCATATTAGAGCTTGCTGGACTGGTTCAAGGCCTGAAACTTTTTATATAAAGGATTTCTGGAAAAGTCAATGGATTAAATGAACGGTGAGCTGTTGATCACTGTTGAGCTCTATAGAGACAGAAATAAGATACATGTGATTAAACTGACCTTAAAACAAGCAATGGTTCCTGCTGCTGTTAAGCAATAATTGCTATGTTAGTAACAATCCCTGTGTGCACAACCACAAAAAGTATAGTAGGTCAAAGTTGAAAATTTGAGTCACCATTCCCTTTTGTGTCCTCTTCCTACTAAAGCAGGAGAATAAACTGGGGGTTTGTTTAAAAATGATATGTTTCTTTTCCCATCTGTGTTCTTTTTAGCAACACTGCCAAACTTTAAGATCAGGTCAGCGATTTACAAGGAGAGTAACGCACACTTGCTGTTCAATAAACAAAAGTCAGATTTCTTTAAGAAGGTTATTTTGAATCGAAAAGTCAACTGAAAGAAGATGAATCTGCTATTCTGACAATATATTTATCATTTTAGTCCAGAAGAAATGGCAAACATTTGGTGGTTCCAGCTTGCTGCTCGTCTTCATCAATGAATGAGTTTTGGACTGTTGGTCGAACAAAAACAAACAAGAGAAGATGTCACTTTATCACTTTATAGACTAAACAATCAATCAAATAATCTAGAAAATAACAGGAAGCTTAAATCGACACTGAAAGTAATGGTTAGTTGCGGCCCTTCTGCTTCTCTCAGGACTTGCTGCTCCCACATTGTGTCTTCTTTCATCCAATGTTCTTCATCTTCCTTACTGTGCAAACATTCCCCTAACACACACACACACAAACATCTTTTTTCATGTTTTCCTTTAATATCCCAGAGAGTGAGTGAGTGCTGCAGACATGGAGTCATACATACTCAGATGACCACCGGCCATTTATATTCTTATAGTTCCTGTCTAGCAGTCACGCTGGGAGTTTGTCACGTTAAATAAAGCTGCTTGCAACTCAGATTTTTATTGGGAAATGTAGCCAGTCTGTCAGTCAGTAAACAAAGTCTGACTTTGTGTGTTTGTGTCCAGACTGAATCATTATATCTCACATGTTTGCAGATAAAACTGCAGGAAAATTGCAACGCCCTCCTGGCAAGTCTTCCAGCTTTGTGCGGTGAAACCCCTACAAATGATTCAGAACGCAGCAGCGCGTCGGATTTGCGACCCACACAAAAGGTCTCATGTCCCTCCATTACTCAGCGACCTCCACTGGCTCTCCGTGGCCAAATTCAAGCCCCTAATGCTGCATACAGAGTGACTACTGGGTCTGCACCCATCTACCTAAACGCTCCTCCAACGAACGCCGCCTGGCTCCGCCATCCCTACGCGCAAAGCAACCTCAGTCCCTGGTCTCATCTGTGACACCACGATGGTGGAACGAGCTCCCACACGCCATCAGAGCAGGGGCGTCCCTCTCTAACTTCAAGAAGCTCCTGAAAACTCTGCAGAGAACGCTTCCTCTTATAACTCCTTTAACATGCACTTCCCGTGCTCTTCTTCTTCTGTCCCCTCACAATTCTCTTGTATTAACTGTACTATTAATTAACGCTTACTTCTTTCCCTTGGTATTTAACACACTGGTGCCGTCCACCCTAATAGCTCTTGCTGGTGACTACTGTCATTTGTAGATCTACTTTATCTATGCTTTTTTGATGCTTGTTTTTTTAAGGGTAAGTCGCTTTGGATAAAGGCGTCTGTCATATGAGTAAATGTAATGTAATGAAATAAATAAAATAATCACAGTTATAATGTCAATCCTCTGAGCTAAGACAGGAGCTGTAATAAAACATGGCAGGCTTGAAACAGCCCAGGCCAGCATGAAAACAAAGCAGCTGACAGTCTCTGGTTCAACATGCATCACATCATAAGAGCTCAGGGTACAGCTCTGTTTATCCAACTGTCCTGCTAAGTGTCTGACCCAAACTCAGCCGCCACGGCAAAACATGACATGCATGTAAAAGCCCTGGTCAGCATGGCTCTGCAAACCTCCCAGGCCCCCGGGTCCCACATCTTCACAGGATTAAAACTAACTGGGCCCGGGGCCAGATTTACAGCTGGGTGGAACAACAAGCTACATCTGGTCTGCGTCCAAACACTGCAAGAGCAAGAAGAAACCAGAGTCCAGAGTTTTCTGAGAGCAACAGAAAAGTGCACAACATCAATGAAACGTATCCCCTCAGTGCTACAAAGATATATCATGCTGGGTATCACCTGCATACACTGATCCGCGATGCGTCTGTCCAGCCAGCATCACATTCTCAGGTTGCATAGAGTAGGGATGGTAATATGAGTTCGAACTGCTGCTGAAATAATCACGTAAATCGATTAGACAACTGACAACAGCAAATCAATCAACATGGCACATACGAGTGTTGTAAGATAATCTGTGGTATTCAGCAATTTTCTGGGACTTTCTGGTTTTTCTCTCAGACGGTGTAGTGTTGTTTTTTTCTTTTTTTAGACTTTATTGCCTAATTCTTATTGGAATATTTCAGGACAGCAACTTCTGCAGTTCAAAACTTGTTAGGAAAACTTGTGTCACTCCAAAAGCTGCCTCACCGTCCTGCACCACGCTCTGTTGTCCCAACAGTGTAACATCACCGACTGTAGGCTGGAATACTTCCTCGTCTAACGCCGTTGTGACTGTCACGGCCGACTGTGTCACAGTATTTTTTTCCCCCCCGCTTCATTATCTAGAAGTGCTCTACATGTACACACATGCTAAACAGAGTACATAACATACATACAGGTTAGTCTCAGGTGCTATCTAATTCCCCAGAGGCTACTTGGATTGGTAATTTCAGAAGATGATTTAGTCGCTGTTTGGATCTCTGGAGCTCAACGTCTGCTCAACAGACTGCATTTCTAACTGCAGGAACAGACATTTGGCTCAGAGCTTAATGCGACTGTGCTGCAAAAGGAACACGGAACTAAAACAACGTGTCAGGAGTGCAGAGCAGATGAACGATTGCTTCTGACTTTGAGCCAGAAAGCCTAGCTCTGCTTCATACTGGACAAACAGACAAATGCATGAATGAACCAATGAATAAATAATCTAAATATATAAAGAGGCAATCAATAACTACTTCCAAGCCACTTCATATGCATTTCCAGATCTTCTTACTGCCTCATAGTTTTTCAGGTTTCGTTACGGCGGCGAACTCAGCGGCACTGACTGAAAGAATGTGCTGCAGCAATGTGTGACTATGCAGAGCAAAGACGATGACTTAACACTGCAACTACCGTCGCCAACAATGCAGCTGCTGCTCACAGGTACAGAGAGGGGGAGAAACCCTGGTAGCAGACGCATATCAGCTGCATTACAGCACAGATATAATATAGTATAACTACAGCTTATTGTGTCACATTCATATCAACATGGGCTGTGACCAGAAATGACGGTGATCTGCCATCTCTGTGAACTGGAGGACAAATACACAAACGCGTTCTGTGATGCTTGTTGATAACTGAACATGCAAGTTTAGAGTAAAATGTAAATGCATTCCTAATATATAACACTAATGAAGACATGAAAACACCAGTGCTTCCCATTAATTACAGAAACTACAGCGGCCCGCCGCAGTCTAATTTGTTCCGTCACAGATTCAAAACTTTTTTTAAGTACTTTGGCATCCGACTCGAGACAACTTTTCTTTTGAGGACACAACATAATTTGAGGTAAGTCCGGTGACGTTAAATAGCTAGCTGCACATAAATTTGTAGTGCACACGTATTCGAGCCTTTATGGTAAATAAATACGGAGCAGAGCGAGCTGACAGGCAGAGTTGGAGACTTTATTCTGTCATTTTCTGACTTTACAAAGACAAGTGGCGAGAGGCTGTGAAGTCTTAACCGTACGCGATAGGAGCACCGCATATAATATTTATCAAACTGCGTCGGACTTGGTGAACTTAGCGCGAGGATACAGGCCTGACAACGTCCGGTTTTCAAAATAAGGTGTTAACAACAACGTATATACAGTATGGAGATAAGATTAATTGGATTATATTCACAGGAAGTATAAAACATGGTGTATGTGTCCATTTAAAGTAAAAAAAAAAAACACACTAAAATGTTGGAATTGTTTTGATTTTGGGTTGCTGGAAAAACAAAAATAAATATGTTGACTTCATCACCATTTATATCTGTACAATGTTTATAGCACTTTATGATCTAGCCTCTTTGCTCTCAAAGCGCACCAGAGTGATGCATTTGCAACCTTTAAAAAAGGATCCGAGGTCCGCCCACTATAGTCTCACATAATCCTGTGGGAAGACTTCATATTTAAAAGCAGTGTATCGTGCTTGAACAGTCAGAAATATTCACTTCATGGTTCTACTGCTGGATCTGGTTCTAGGTTGAAAAATCAAAAACCAGCCAGATTCACCGAAGTCCAAGGGTAACAAATGTCTTATCAAATCTTTTGTCTGGAGCTGACACGATTAGTCAATCAATACTTTCTTCAGGGAAAATGCTGAACAGTCGCTTGTTGCATCGTCTCAGTCGATAACATTTACTGCTTTTCTTTGTCTTGTGTGTGGTGGAGAATTAAACATCCATGGGTTTTGTGCGGACAAGATAAGTGATTTGATGACGTCACTGGGAAACTGTGGCGGGCACTTTTCACACTTTTCTTACGTTTCCTAGACTAATCTTTTGATCAGTGCAGCCCTACCTTTGCCTCTCTTTGCTATTTTTTGTATAAGCAAAGCCCAATGGACAAAATACATGCTTCTCATCTTTAAACGGTGTTGACTGTCGTTTTCACCATTTGAAATGAGTGGATTATATCAGCTGTAGATTATTAAAAGTTACTTCTGTAAGTGACTTTCCCAAAGACAGAAAAGACACTCTTGGCTGTTGCACGCAAACCAGTTTCTGAACTTGACCAAAGATCGTTTATAAAGAGAAAGAAACATCTGTGTGTGTGGTAGTTTATACTCTACCTGCATGGATATATTTACACATTTGTCGACGAGCACAGTCTGCACAGTCATGAAGTTTTGAGCCTGGACGCTCGCAGCTGTGCAGAACGTATCTGTGTTTAACGTCCCTCTGCGATCACAACGGATCTGTGAGGTTTTGCAGTTCAGCGAGCCCAACAATCACATCAGCCTTTTCTTTATTCATAGCATATAAACAATTCAGTAGTATCAAACTAATTGAGTGTTTAGAGCAAGTAGCTTGTGAAAAATAAGTTGTGCAAAGTTAAAAGGTAACATTTGATATTTCAGTACGTTGGATCCATATTTGATCATCTCCTTCAATAAGTTGTATAGATTGAAGACGTTGTGCTGCTGCTCCAAACTGTAGCGTGTTAGTTCAGTTCTTTTTTTACTTAACAAACAATGGCTGGAAGCTGAATTCAGACTGGATAATTTGCTGTCAAACCAACCCTTAGTTTATCTTAATTCATGCACGCTGACACCTGTCCTACAGAACTGGTTCTGGTGTGACAGTGAACAACATTACCCCTCTGTGCCAGTTGACTGTGTAACAGAGTTTACCAAAAAAATAAATAAATAAAACTGGATCTGATTAAAAATGTATTACTGACAGTAACATTTTTCCTGCACACAGACCAGTTACAGCTTTGAATGGCACTCAGAAGACTTATATTAAGAGCTGCCTTTCTCTCAGGATCAGCACCATGTTTCTGCAGAATTACTACAGCTGCAACGATTGTCTGCTGTTAAATTAATCGCCTAACTAGTTGATAATCGATTACCGTAAAAGTTCAATTCATAGCCCGGGCTATTATTTGCTTAAAGCATCTATAAAGGGACAGGCGTTTTATTCATTTACCGTGCCGGTAAATCTGAATGAATAGTACTTTGGTGCTCATTGTTTCTGTAAAATGAACTAAACTTGTGGAGAATCTAACGGTTTGTGGCAAAGTTTGAACATTTACATTCATATGCGCGATCTAAGCAGCTTAGCTCAAGCAGGTTGCCCGGTGGGCTTTAAGAGGTTTATACACCCAAAGAACTTCTATAAAAACCAGACCAAGCTTCTAATTGGGACTCTACTTTTAATTTCAGTTTGACGATAATCGCTTTGAGGGCGGCACGGTGGTGCAGTGGTTAGCACTGTCGCCTCACAGCAAGAAGGTCGTGGGGTCAAACCCCGGTTGCCCCGGCCTTGCTGTGTGGAGTTTGTTTGTTGTTTGTCTATGTGTGGCCCTGCGATGGACTGGCGACCTGTTCATGGTCTACCCCGCCTTTCGCCTGATGTCAGCTGGGATCGGTTGCACGATGGATGGATGGTATTGTGATTTCAGCTTCTCAAATGTGAATAATTTTTGTTGTCTTTGCTCCTCTTTGACAGTAAACTGAATATATTTGGATTGTGGACAAAAGAAGGCCTTTGAGGACGTCACCTTGGGCTTTAGAGAAACACTGATCAACATTTTACAAATGTTACTGTGTGGCACCGTCATATTTAACAGCTGAGGTCCATTTCTCCCATTATTTGTCCTCCCTTGAAGGTTAAAACCAGCCATAACTTAACTCTTCCAGTCAGAATAAAACAACTGACATTGAATGATTGTCTCCTAACAACTAACAATCCTGTAAATTTTAACTTTGTTAACTTTGTTCGCATTTTCTAAAAGTTCAACTGGTCTTTTTAAACTCTCCTTATTGAATCATATGTTGTTTGAAAGCTTGTTTTCTAGAGCACAACGTAAGCTAGTCCATATCTCAGATATCTATAAAGGAGATGTGTTCATGTGACAAACAGTCATTTTTATGCTAATCTTTAACAGCAGTTTTCTCAAAATGACATGTTTCCTGTACGCCAAGTCATTTTCCTTCAAGGCCGTTGGAGAGTCATAATTTTACACGCCGTTTCTCAGGTCTTATGGCAGGATGATTACAGAGTTGTTTTTTTTATAAATATCTTTTATCATTCTCATTTTACTTGGTATTTAATCTGTAAATTAAACATGTGGGGGGAAAAGGGTCTGTCACACATGTAATAAATAAAAAATATTTTGATAAACCTCTCTTTAAATGTCTGGCCATTTGGTATATTATCACGATAACATCCAAAAAAATCCATATGACTTTTACCCCATGTGCTGGGAAAGGGATTTGTGTGATTTGCAACTCAGCAGAAATGCCTCATCTCCATATTAACAACATAAAGAATTGTAATTCAAAACAAGCTTCTATAATTATATGTTTCAAACTTGTAAAGTTATATTGCGATATGAGTAAAGTTAGGGAAAAGGCCTATTTGACTGTGGTGTCCAGAACCGATACTTCAGCACCCAGAACCGATACTTCAGCACCCAGAACCGATACTTCAGCACCCAGAACCGATACCCCAAATTCTGAAAACATGTCGGTTCTCATTTTGCATGGTCCCGAAGACCCAACACGTGGAAGATAAAAACAAGTGCAGCTGCAGCGACAGCTCTGCATCCACTCCTCAAATAGAAAAGAGTAGAAAAGAGTATGGAAACAGGAGTGAAGTTAGTTTTATTTCTCACAGGTGGAGAGCTAATTTAGGCGTTTCATAGTTTTTGATTACCTGAAAATCACCAAAGAAGGCGAACTGAATGTCTGTCCAACTCGCCTGTTACTTTAGCGAGTCAGGGACCATCTTAAAAAGTGCAATAAGATCCATTTTAATAATTTGCAAATATGTGCACTAGGTTGTAATTTCAGTAGCTTGTTCATTTATGTATATATTGACATCAAAGCGCCTCCTGGACATCGTCTCACAACTTTCACAGCTGTTTTTATTATAATGTTTATTTTTGTTTTTATTACTGCAGTATCGAGAATCGTGTAATTTTACTCTTATCGGTATCGACTATTATTAAATTTCTGGTATCGTCACCTCCCCAGTTGTCTCACTTTAAGGCAGCATAAAGATTAAGAGTTGAACTGCAAAGTTTTAACATCATTAATGGATGATTAAGGTCCCAGATTTAAGCAATCAGCACCTCCACCGTCCAACCCTGATGTTAAACACACCAGCTGAGCCGGGTCAGCATTTTTCGGGTGAGGGGGAACAGAGAGGGTGGTTAACAACAAGCGAAAAGATTAACTCAATAATAAATGATGAATCAGCCGAAAGCAGCTCGATGTGACCCGAGGTGGAAACCCGCAGAGCTAACACAACAAACCCGGCTAGCTTGTGTAGTTTGCTAGCTAACGCTGGTGGGCTGCGGTTTCCTCTTTCTTCCTGTCGTACAACGACACGAGAAAACATCTCCAACCGTGTCCAAATGTCCGAAAACAAGAAATGCCCGGTAAGAAAACGAGCCAGAGAAGCTAACGCTGGCTCCAGCAGGTTTAGCACGAAGCTAACTTACCTCATATTGGATGTACTGTTTCCTCCACTCCGGGGTGATGTGAGCCGAGAGATGCTCTGTGAATTTCATTTTGGCAGCTTTTTCTCCCCTCTCCTCTTCTCTCCCCTCTCCCCCCTGAAACCACCGAGTCGAGCAGGGGTGATGTGCGTCGTCGTGCTGGTTCACAAATGTTCACACTCAAATTCTCCTCCGAAGATTAAAAAGATCGGGCTGCTCGCAGAGAGAGAGAGAGAGAAAGAGAAAGAGATGCCCTTTTTTTTGTCTTAACCTAGCTAGCTAGCTACCGGCGACACCTTCCTGCAGGTTTTTAAGACTCACTCGACGACACGAATTTGCTGCTGGAGTCGCATGTTTGCTTTTAAATAAAAAGCCTACATGTGTTTTTTTGATCTGTCGCAGAAAGATAGCTGGTTAGTTTCTGGTAAACAGGCTTAAACGCTGTTTCTCTCCTCTCACTCCACCTCCTGCCTCCCGCTGCCTTCGCGTGCAGTCGGAAATGTCAACACTCAAATCTTGAGAGCGATTGAACATGTTGGGTTTTTTTTTTTTTCGTCGTCGTAGGTGACATTTAAAAAAAATAAAATAAAAAAGGCCAATTTTGGCTTTTTGAAAGCAATTGCTAAAAGTTTGCTGAAAATTATCTTGCGACAAAAATGAGAAACGTTTACTTGCACAATGTAAAAAAACATGAAATGCAATGTAAATATAGAAGAAACTGATCTGGCTTGTCCAAAAAACAACAACACTAGCTGCTGATTACAGCATTATATTCTATAATATTTTCATATTTGTAACCGGCCACATGAATTTTGTTTCCCTTCCCCTTCATCTGGTGTCCGGGCTCAGACCTGGCACGTTGCACATATTTGTTGTTGATTGTTGATCTTTGTTGTTGTATATTTTTATGTTGTCAGTTTATATATTTATATGTACACAATAGTCTCTTCCGTTGCGTTACTTCTGCACAGCACAGACCCAGAATAATGCACATGTATATATCTGCAACGTTGTTCTTCCATTACATATTTATATATTTCTACATTTATTTATGTTGACTGTATGTTTGTCTGCATGTAGCACCTTATCACCACAGCAAGCTCCTCCTATGTGTAAAACACTACTCGGCAATAAAGCTCCTTCTGATTCATATAAATAAATAATAATAATCCTTATTTGTAGAGCTCTTTTCAAAAACAAGTTACAAAGTGCTTTAACAAGTGTAAAGACAATAATACCCAAAAGACAATAATACAAAAACAATACAAGATAAAAGCATGAAAACATTGAAAAGACTAAAATACACGTTTAAGATAAATATAAAATAAGTAAAATAGAATAAAATAAAATCAAATAAGATCAGGAAAAGCTCTCCTATAAAAGTATGTTTTAAGAAGGGACTTAAAAGAGTTCACTGACTCAGCCGACCTGATTTCCTCGGGCAGGCTGTTCTGGAACAGTATAATAAAGACGTTTCCACCTTAAATTGGTGCAGAAAAATGTCTATAGAATGCAGGAAATTAATAGTTTAATGCTCAAAATCTTTCCTCAGTGAACATTTCTTCTTAATATTATTGGAGTTGTCTTGTTCTCGTGACTCCAATATTGTTCACGTCTCATGGACAAAGTGTTTTGTCTCACCCCTAATCTGAGCCCTTAAATGTCCCCACCACTTTTCAACACAAATAAAAAACGTTTTGAAAAAGGTTTATTTTCACAATAAAAAAACATACAATGCAATGTAAATGTAGAATAAACAAACAAAAGAACAAGCTACTAATTAGGCCTGCTGAGTGCTTTATATTTTTAGATTTTGAATTGTCACCTGGTCCTTGAATTTCGTCTTTCCCTTTCTAAAAATGAAGACATTTTCAGCTTAAATCGGTGCAGAAAATGTCTCTATAATGCAGGAAATTAAGTGTTTAATACTCAAAATCCCCCATACCCCCTCTCATATGAATATTTCTTCAAAATAGTGTTAAAATATCTTCTCGACTTGTGTTCATTACCCCAATATTGTGTTAGGCCCGTTTTTTTGTGGTTTGTTTGTTTGTTTGTTTTAACTTAAGGCGAGACACCACAGTCCAAAATTATGATTTTGCTTCAATCTGTCAATTTTCTGAGAATTTTTATTACCATACTTTCATAAAATGTACAAAACAATCTTGAATTAATCCTCCTGAAATGAGACCTGGAGTTTCTTTATTTTATTTTAATTTTGTTTACAGAATTCCCTGTGAGAAACATGTCATACAGATTATTTTTTAACGTTTTGCTGTAATATGCAATGGAATCAGTACTTTTACTCAAGTACAGGATTTGTGTACTTTGCTGATCAAATAAATACCGATAAGAAATATTGTAAGGTTTCTACTTGTATCTCAGAGGGAAATATTGTACTTTTGACTTCACTACATTTATCTGACAGCTTTAGTTCCTTTACAAACTAAGATTTTTAAACACAAAACACATGAAGAGTTTATAAAATATGATGTATTGTTATAAATTTAACTACCCAACAATTTATACAAGTGCAGCTGAGACAATTAGTTGATTCTATCATGGCAACAGCTCCTGACAAACATAACTGTGCTGATAGTACTTTTTACTGATAATAGTACTTTTTACTCTTAATACTGTAGTTGTTTTTTTTTAAATAGCAGATACTTTTGTACTTTGTAGAATTAAATTGAAGACCTCTATTTTTAGTGGATGTTATATTTAGCGAGGGAATCTGTACTTTTACTTATACAGCCCACAGGATTTGTCTACTTTGTCCACCGCTGACCAAATAAATACCAAATAAATATTGTACGGTAAAGAGGATCAGGTTTGACTGTTGTGAGAGATGAGAATTAAAAAAAAGAAAAACAATGGAAGGTGCAGTAAAAATATGGTGAAAATACTACAAAACCACTAAAATTATGGGTGAACAAATAGGTGTACTGGGTAAATAAACCTGTTTGTATCACATGTCCTTCGTCGGGGACACCAGCTCTCATTTCATGCAAATTAATACATTAAAAGCCACCAATTTGGTATTGATAGAAACTCAGTCGCTATCCATTTCTATTACATTTTTCTCATTTAAAACAACAAAGAACACATTTCATCATGTAAAATTCATATTAAATTTTAGGAAACCTTTTTTTTTTTACTAAAAAATATTGGATGGTTGAAGATCTGAAGCTAAGGATGAGTCAGTGCACGTACAATGTGACGAACACATCATGCACGGTACATCAGAAGGAAATTCTTGGAAACATGTTGCACCTACAAATATGTTGTCTGCCTAACTCGGTGCTCTGTTCCTTAAAGATATATTATTATAAAGACATTTCCCTATGTTTTGTGTTTTACCTAAAGCACTTAGAATTGCCTTGTTGTTTAAATAAACTCCATCATCAGGTCGTGTTTTCCCAGATTCACTATGCTTTGCTGGATTGTGTTTGTGCTTTGGCAAAGATCATCTGGCCTTAAACAGTAAATTCTTTTCTTCCACTTCAGGATCTCTTGCAAAGATTCTTTATTCTTCTTTTATATTTACCTATGTAACATATCTGCACAACACAAATCCAGAGTAATGCACATGTAAATAACTGCTACCATGTTTTTTTTCCTTTCACCCATAGTTCTATATTCTTTGTTTATTTATTTTTCGTCAATCTTATATACATATATTTTACATTTACTCATTTAGCTGACGCTTTTATCCGCAGCTATACATGTCAGAGGTCGTCTGGAGCAACAAGTGGTTAAGTGTCTTGCTCAGGGACACAATGGTGGATGGGTCACAGTGGGGGATTGAACCAGGGTTTCTCACACCAAAGGCATAGTCTTATCCACTGCTCCATCACCACCCCTCCACATATATTTTTATAAATACAAATCACATGTGTAAATAACTGTTTTTCATTTACACATAGTTCTATAATTCTTTCATAACTTATTTCTGTTTATTCCAAATTTACAATTGTTTTAAATTTATTTATGTCAACGGTATGTTCATGTCTAAGTCTATCACCTAATCACCATAGCAAACATAGCAAACTCATAGTATGTGTAAAATACTACTTGGCAAAAATGCTCTTTCTAATTCTGATTCTAACCTTCTTGTCTTTCATTACATCTTTATCTTCATCTTACTTTTTTCCTCTGTCTTGCGTTTCAGTGAACAAATCCTTGCTTTTACTATAAATATCGGTGACACATGAATGCCACATCTGTGACGTCACCAGCAACACTTGAGAGAAGATGACGTAGATGAAGATTGTTGAATCTATACCTATTGATTTGTTGCACCCTCCTGCCAAGCTAGATTTGAAAATATTAAATGGAATATAATATTAAGAAATATTGTGTAACCAACAAAACTAGAGAAGTTTCATTTAAAATTATAAATTTGATTTATCCTGTGAACCAGCCTGTGACCTCAACGTTCACGAATGATGTTGTGGAAAAGTGTGTGTTTTGCAGGTGTGAGGCTGAAACCATTTGTAATTTAGTTTATGATTTTACTTGCATACTTACTTTACTTTACAAAATTGCTGGTTCGACTATTAATTTACAGAAAGGCCACATATTATTTAAGACAAGATTGATATTGATTGTAAAAAACTGCATATTTTGAACTCTTTATTTAAAACGGACAGTATTACATTCACAAATGCAGATGGTCTAAGAAGAAACCCCAAATACAACAGTTCAAGATATAAATCAAACATGACATTGAAACTTTCTTTGGTCTAAGAAATAGTAAAGCCATTTAAAAAAGTTAAAAGATGTAAATATTTAAATATTCACATGATACCCCTTTGTACGTTGTTGTTGTTTTATGTATTTTTGTCTTAGCTAAAGATCTTTTTATGAGAAGAATTTTAGATTCAATAAAGAAGTGAACAAAAAAAAGAGGTGCTCTCTTTTTAAAAATGATATTTATATTAGGAGCAGCAAATGCACTAATAAACACAGAAAATGTTTTCTAAATTCAAAGAAAATAACAACCCACGGCAAATTCTCCTTTTACTGACACTAATGAACAAAATCATTGAAATGCACTTGAAAAATTACATAAAATATATACGACAAACATGTTTATCTCGAAATTGATGCTTGTTGATAACATTTGCACTTTTTGTAGGATTGAACAAGAAACTTTCATCTTTTTTTACAATTGTTCATTCAGTTTTACATTCTGAAAGGACTTTGGGAATTACATACTACTAAAACAACACATGCAGTGTAATGTAAATATAAGAACTTATGTACGATTGTAAATCTCTTTAATTTATTAGGCAGGTTTCATATTCACAAAGCTAAAGGCTCTAAATCAACCCTGTATTTTAAGTCAGTCTGAACTGAAATTGATTTGAGTCTCTTTTAACCAGTAAGAAAAGCATTTCAATAATTAAGATCCACTAAGAACTTTAAGTGCTTTATAGTTTATATTAGTTTAACATTTATTTTAAATTTACTATAGTTATTATAGTTATTTACCCACGGAATACTTTCTGTCACCAACTTTTAATGAAGTCCGTCACTTTTTCGTTCACTTATGTCTCTCTCTTCTTTTATAAAAAATCATCATATTGTCTCAATTCTTTTATTTACGTTCATGAACTTACTGTTTGTAGATTAAATTCTAAATAATGTAATTAGGGGAAAGAAATGTAAAAATATCCTATAGGAAATGGCCGATGATACCATCAGTTTCATACCTTCAAAGCCTCATAAAAGAAAAAGTCCAAGACACAAACCTGCACACTATAAAGGAAATTGCTATTAAATATTAACCAGACACTGCCAGTGCAGCAGTTTTATAACCTACATCAATCTCAATTTTATTCTGAGCTTTAACCCTTGTCCATAATTTAAAGATTAATTTTAAGATTAAGTCCCTAACCGTACAAAACTCTTATTATAATTGTTTGTTCCCGATATCACTGGCATGTGTCAGTGTTCTGACAGGCTGCAACACTGTGTGTGGTTTGGAAATCTGACTGTTATTGGCACAAAAGCATCACAACTTCACAACATTTACACCATTAGCTGCAAAAAAAAAAAAAAAAAAAAGTGAGAGAGAGAGAGAGATCATGCATCATGCTTCCAAAAAATGTTACTGGAGCATCAGATCACAGTAACAGTTTCTCAGGCAGTCGGGTTGCTGAACAGCTGATGCACCCACACATGCACTTTGGTAAATATGTGATGTTATTGTGTACTTTATGTTGTGTATTGTAATGCATATTGTGCATTGTGCTGTATCTAATAAGGCAGGAAAGCCAGAGCAAAACTGTTTCATAGTATTTTTTATAAACATGACTAAAAGTTGAACTTATAATAATAATACATTATATAATAATATAATAATAATAATAGAATACACTTTAGTATCCCATTTAATACATTTGGTTAAGCAGCCACTAGCCTGGGACCATGTCAGTCACGCCCCGTCTCTTTCTCTGCCTGTCTCTTTTTTCCTTGTCTCAACGTTTATTTAGTCTCCCAATAAACAATAAACCAGTGTTGTCAAAAAGGAGCACCAAACTGTCATCATAAAACAGATCATTGATGTCTTTACACGGCAAATACATAGATAAATAACAAGAATGATGATATAAATGGCTCATCGGGATGAACTTAAGTGTAAAGCACTTCACCTTGTTAATGGCTGCCCTTTGATCCCAGACAGAAACATGAATTTAACCCTCTGGTCTCCAATTCTGTTGTAGCTTGCTTTGCCCATTGAAGTTGGAAATTCAGGAATATCTTAAGGAAGGTTGTTCATCATCAGATTAACATCACGATCTAGTGTTCAAAGAAGACATTGCACCCCAACAGGTCTTCTTTGTTAGGGTTTATGTATTTCAAATGAATGATTGATCTATTTAATTTCATGTCTTTAAACTTGTCTTATCAATAAATATCATAAGAAATCATTATTTTTTTTTCCATTCTTCCTTTTTGAATACATTTTTGTATCACTTCCCTTCTAATTCCCAACATGCATTAAAATTCTATGTTATTTCATGCATGGCTGAGTGTTTTTTTGCTATATGTTTTTAAAAATCATTTTATCTTATCATTTCATATTTCAAGCAGTCATTAAACATCTTGTTTTTGATCCAAATCATTATTTATACATTCGTAATGTATGAACAAGCATAGTTTTTGTATTTCTACACATATCACAACTGAAAACGGCTGCTTTTGCACATCTGATGCATGTTAGTCCATTTTACAATTGTTTTACCTAAGACAAATATCTTGTGAAAGATATCTGTAGGTTAAGGTTACCTTGATATCCATTACTTGTGAGAAAGAGAAATATGTCCAATACTGTTAGCTATCAGAGCCATGGCTCTCAATTTGTTATAACTTTAACTATTTTCAACCGCTGCGGAAGGTGTTCAGTCCACAAGGGAAATGTGAACTGTTACGGCCCTTTGATGATGGTCTACAGACTCAAAACTAAAGACAAAGTGTGTACACAGTCTCTTTGAGAGGGGCTGGTGCCATGATGTTACGCTCCATGACACCCTGAACAAGTTGCCAGTCAGTCACATGGCACATATAGTGAATATAAATAGGTACTATTCAAATAGATCATCTCTTGACATGGTCCGCTAACAAATCGTTGTTGTGTGTGTTTCCTGTATTGAGGTCAGTTATTGTGTGAGTCTGTCCTGCCACCTACAGGCACTAACAAGTATCAGTGCATGTATACAGTCCACTCAAATTATACATATTTCATAACATTTATTTTCAGAACACTGATGTAAAGAGTTTGACCCGTATAGATTTGATAGCTGACAACAAAATATATAGATTGCTATCTTTGTTGACTGATACAGCAGGAACCATCTGCAGCTCAGTATTACCAAGACTAAGGAGACGGTGGTGGATTTTAGGAGGTCCCACCGGCTCTGGTCAGTATTCACGACGTGGACACCGTGGGGTTCTACAAGGATTGGAGGTGGACCTGGACGACAGGTTGGAGTGGACTGGTACCTCTGAGGCACTGTGCAGGAAGGGACAGAGTTGCTTCTACTTCCTGAGGAGGCTCCAGTACTTTGGCGTTTACAGGACAATGCAATGGTTGTTCCATCTTCTACCATGTGGTTGGCCGGGGAAGTGGCATCAGAGCAGGGGATGCTCATAGGCTTATAAGAAACTTATAAAGAAGACTGGCTGTGTTATAGGAGTCAGACTGGACGCTCTGGAAGTAGTCCATGAGCAAAGGGCACTTAAATGCTTTCCCCTGATGCTCATGATTTAGTTTTTAAATACATTGTGCCAAAATATCAGATTGACAAGGTCCTAACAGCTGAACCCTCACCGGAAAATCGGGGTTCAAGAGATTAAAATTAAATTCAGTGAATATCACCTCACGGTCCGCTAGCTGTTAGTTCTGTTGCCCTTGATTTTCAAAGACATCTTAGCTATAGAAGCAGCAGAGTTGTGAGTGTCTCTGTTTGGAGCTTGTGTGCTGGCTCTGAGACCATCTCGTCCTCTATGCATGTCAGCTTCACAGCAGGAACTGTCAGGACTTGCAGTACTTGGTACTAGGTACTTGCTGTGTTGTGAACCGGCTGCAGCAGCTCTGCAGTATCAGAATCAGAAAGAGCTTTATGGCCAAGTAGTGTTTTACACGTGGGAGGAATTTACTTTGGTGAAAAGATGCCACATGTGGACAAACATACATTTGACATAAATAAATGCAGAAATATACAAACAAGGAATAACCAAATGCAAGTTATATAACAAAAATAATAAAAGAATAGAGAAAACAGTACAACTATTTGCAGATAAAGGATAACGGCAGATATTCACAGTATTCTCTGGCTTCTCCTCAGCCTGTTCAGGTGTTGCTCCTCTGTCTCAGCTGCTGGCCGCCCCGCTGTGCAGCAGGCCTGAGGACAGCCACTATTACCTAGCAAAAACAACCGTATCAGTGATTTTTGAGTGATGTCTCAAGCTCATTTGCATTATTTGTATAACTAACTTCCGTTTGCACATGACAGCAACTGATGCCCGGACATCCTTTTTGCAAGTGCAAATGATTTACACTCTCACACAAATCATTAGAAGTTTCTGGCACTGTGTTGCTGTATTTGTAAGTGATTGTGTCTAAACAGTCTGACAGGGTCCCGGAGTAGAAAACTGCAATCACATTTCACACTTTAAAAATATACTGCTGTGCTGGCTACAGTTGCCTCAACGTGTTGTTATATAATATGTATTTCAAAATGTTTTCTGCCTGATTCTGAAGGATTAATACGGCAGACATGCAATTTTAAATATATTTGAGCATGTAACCGGATCAACAGGGAGAAAAACACAACGTCAAATAACACAATCTGTGTGTTTGAAAGTGTGAGGATGGAGCTGAGTGGGTTTGTGTTTATGTATTAAACTGTATGTGAATGTGAATAGACGACAACTATAAACGAGATTTTGTAACAGAACCTGAACATTTATGAAATACTGATCGTGGCTGACATGGCTTACTGCCTGTGGAAACATCCAGAGAGCCAGGAGCTCTAAATGTAGAGCAATCATTACTGAGGATTAACAGCCAGTCAGGGTCAGATTGGGCCGGCACGCCTTTTATAACAAGGCTGTTTAGATGCAAACAAAGTCATTCCCAGCAACACCAGAAATACTTTTAAACATAGTAAGAGCTAAACCTCCATTAGCATTTCTTCTGCACTTTTTTGTCAAAAAACATTCTGCAGTTAAATAACAAATGAAAATGCCTTTAGAAAAGTTTATTTGCACATTAAGAAAACATGCAACGCAATTAAAATATAGAAGAAACAAATGTGCATTATCCAAAAAAGGAATTTAAGCTAAAAAAAAAACGAGCTACTGATTATAAAATGACCCAAAAACGTAACTTTAACTACTTCTTAACACAGTGTCTTATAGGCCAAGTTTTCCGTTTTCTCTCTTTGACAAAAGAGGAGGGAAGACTAAATCACGCCTACATATGTGTTGCCTCAGCAAGGAATATTACATGAGAATAGTTGATCTACAGGAGAAACAGATCTGAAAGCAGCACAGAATGCCTGAGAGTTTATATATTAAAATGTCACACACTACATGAATTTTGCGTTTCCTTTTACATAAATAAAAACATTTCCACCGTAAATTTGGCGCAGAAACTTTCACTAGAATGCAGGAGATGAAGTAAACACTTCATGATGATCAAAATTTCCTGGGGAGGTCCCTCCAGGCCCCCCCGCTCGTATATCTCAGCATTGAGGATATCTTTCAAACACTATTTAAGGACGTTTTCGTCTCGTTCTCATATCGTGATGTCTTGTAAGCTAAGTGTCTCTTCACACCCCTAATCTGAGCCCCACTGTCCCCACCACTTTTCAACACAAAGTGACACTGATGGAGCTGCCACAAGTTGCAAAATTTCTAAATTTCGCTCTGAAACAGCCAGTTAAAACACAGATTCTGGGTCATGTGATTTGCACTGTTCAAACCATATGCTGCAGCATGTCTCTAATGCAACTATTTTAAACCCAGCTCATGTTGCAGTGGTACTCAGACACCACAGCTGATTTTATTTATTCAAGATCCTCTGTCACTCAACATGATGTCTTTCCCGAGCTTATCTATTTTACTTCAGCACAAGTAGCTCAAATTCTTATATGTGGGAAGCCTTATGTTGGTAAAACACCACTGCTTACTGTAAAATCACTTCATGCCGCTGAGCAGAGTGAATTTTATGTAGAAATGCAATAATGAAAAAAAAAACAGCTGTACAAATTTGAGAATTACAAAAATAATTATAATAAAAAATTTCATCAACTGAAGTAAATGTTAGAAAACAACTGCAGACAAATTTACCTTCAATAAACAGCAACTGCATAAAATACTGCGGCGGTATGGCGACGTCTTTACATGGTGACAATAACAAATGTCAGCAGTATGATTCCTCATTTCGTCTGTAAATGCAAAGGTCAAATGGGATTTACAGCTGTGACAATACACATCCACACAGGCGTCACCGGAGCGATGTTGGGAATTACCCAGAATGACTAAGATGCAGTTTATCCCGCCCTAGCAGGTCTAACAAAACCAACACAAGTCCAATCTGTACACACTCACAAAAGCCAAAATAAGTGAAGTAGATTCAATGAAGTGGAATTCATGACAACCATCAAGCATTAAAATATGCCAGCTTCCTTCACAATTCTGCTTGGTGCAAGTCTGCAAAAACCTGAGTTACTTGAAACCTGCAATAACTGGATTTTTATTAGGCCGCTTGGAGGCAGCAGAAACAAATTGTGAACACAGCATTGACACTTCGTCACCTTTTAAGTTGATGTGTGATGCGTTTTTTTCTTCGTGTCCACCGCCTCCTGAGGGAAAATCTGGCTCTCTAGCTGCTAAATGCTCCACTAGACCATGTTCACTAGCTGGTAACGAACTGTGTCTGCTGTTAGAGGGGAGTCTTGAGACAGCTGAACATGATGATTTAGTAAGAAGACTCCAAAGATGGTCCCCAGGTCCTGGAGAATGTCCTTTACTGAGAATGTCACCTACTTTCAAGGTGCAAGCCTTGTTGGACGGTTGTATTGCCTTGGACTGACGACGTTCCTGCTACATGTATATGTTATATACCAATGCATCTCTCTGTATAATTCAGTACAGCTCTCTACATTCCCTACAAATACATTACAAGGTCAGAATATTTTGCAGGACTGTTGTATTTTATTTGTTGTATTATAGTGTTGTCAGCTTTTACAGAGGAGCAATAGAAGGCATCCTGACTGGAAACATCGCCAACTGGCATGGGATGTGCACGGCCCAGTGATGTCGGTGAGGTGAGGTGCCAGCAGAGGCCAAAGGACACTAAAGGACAGTAGCCACCCAGCCACAGCCTGTTCACCCTGCTGCCTTCTGGGAGGAGATACAGAAGTTTCTGCTGCTGCACCACCAGACTGCAGAGCAGCTTTCCCCCCCAGGCTATCAGACTCTTAAAGTCTAATTCATCCTCAGCACTGCTCCAGTGATGATAGTTTATTTCTGTTTACCATTTTTATGATTACTTTTGTATCGCTGCATATTGTCAGAGGGGAGTTACAAACTCAGTTTCAGTCTATAACCTGTAAAATTGTGACAAAATAAATCCTCCTACCTATTAGACGACATTAGTTTTAGCTAGGTGTACCTAATAAACTGGCAAGTGAATGTTTCTAACCTTGCATTATCTGTGGTGATCAAAACCTTAGGATGTGAATCCTTCTGCTGTGCTCCGATTGAAACACGTGAACTACAATACAGGTGGAAAATGTTACTAAAGTAAACATATGTAAGCATGATAAAGAGAATGTATTTAAAGTATTAACATTGGAAAAAGAATAATGTCCTGTGACTGTGACTATTATCATCATCACTTATGATGAAGGGGAGCTCATTTTTAACTAATGAATATTTTCATTATAGATTAATATGCTGGGTTTTTTTCCCCATTAATTGATGTTCGAAATTCTGACAATAGTGAGAAATGCTGTAACAATTAGCCAGAGCCCAAAGTGACACAATGCTTGGCTTATCTAACCAACAGTACGAAGCTTAAAAATGATTTCAAACAAATCAAAATACTTAAAAGGAAAAGCAGCAAATCTTTTTTGTGAAGCTGGAACCATGAAACATTTTTACATTAAAAAAAAAATCAAAATGATTAAAGGTGTTGCCAGTTTATTTTAATGTCAATCACAGCTGTACTTAAACTGTTGATTAGTTTAAATAAAATAAAATAAAAATCTAATTTTTAAAAAACTTTTCACATGTTTTGTGTGTAAAAATCTTAATTTGTAAAGTAACTAAAACTGTCAGATAAATGTAATGAAGTTAAATGCACAATATCTCCCTCTGTGATGTGGAGTAGAAGTAGAAAGTGGCATGAAAATACTCAAGTAAATTAAAAGTACATCAAATGTATACTTAAGTACCGTACTTGGGTAAATGTACTTAATTAGTGTCCAGCACTGTCTAAAGAACACTGAATCTTCCCTGCATGTCTCTTAGAACTGAACATGTGTACATCTACAGCATAACAACACCTGATGATTGACGTGTGTGTTTGTGTGTGTGTGTGTGTGTGCTGTTTACATTTTTGAATTTAATTCTTTATTTGTCCCCCAAACACGAGATAAAAACACAAAAGTACGTGAGTGAAAATATAAAATGTCAGTATATTCAGAATGTAGGTTGTGTATGTGCTCACCTTGGTTGAGAGCTGCAGACAGAGAGATTAGTGTTGATCAGCCCTGTCATTGATAGTTTTGATTAATACAACAATGTCCCAGACAGGCTTCACTGCAGCCAACACCTTCACCCTTAATTTATTTTTCTAATTTCTTCACTATCACACACTTCTGTTTGGGCTCCGGCAGTAAAACATGATTAAATGCAATGGATTTGTGTATGTGCTGGGTGATGATTGCGCATGGATAAGATGCCTGCCTTTGGTTTGAGAGACCCGGGTTCAATCCCCCACTGTGTCCCTGAGCAAGACACTTAACCCCTCGTTGCTCCAGAGGCGTGCGACCTCTGACATATATAGCAATTGTAAGTCGCTTTGGATGAAAGCGTTAGCTAAATGTAATGTGCTATATATTTGATTGCTGCAGAGTATATACCGCACCTCCCAGATGGAAAATACGTTTATTTGGATTTGTGTTACTGGAGTTTGTGAGAGTTTCATCGTGAAATGAAATCGTCTGTACTTGCACCTTTCTAATCTTACAATACATCAAGCTCACCTCTTTAGCAGAGACTAAGGTCATCAGAAACAGAAATAAGCACATTCGTACACATTCACAGAAGTAAATTTGGGGATCAAACTCCCGACCTTCTGTTTACTGGACGACCTCTTTGACCTCTTCGGGGGTCAAACTGACCCCAATCATAAACAATCTAACTGTGTAGGATCACATACTGTTCGTTTCTTTGTCTTTTTGTGTCTTTTTGGCAAACAAAATATACTGCAGTGGTGGAAAGTAACTGAGCACAATTACTCAAATATGTACAATATGTACAATTATGAGGTACATGTACTTTACTTGAGTATTTTCATGTTATGCTACTTTACAGTGCTGCTCCACCACATTTCAAAGAGAAGTATTTAATATTTAATGATACTTTTTTCTTTTAACAGCCAAAGTCATGATTACAAACCATCAAGGTTTAAGATGTGAAGCATTTCATAGATTAAACTAAACCAGCATTATGTCAAGTATTTTATTGTGTTATATTGCTACTTTGACATAAGTAAATTATTTGAATACACTGTACTGGTTATTTGTTTATACACAGCACATTTAACATATAAAACCTTATATTTTTTTCTTTTTTGGTGTGTTGAGAATACTTTTTTGCTCATTTCTGTGTGTAAATGTGAATTTTAAGACAAAAAGAAGAGTTACCACTTCATTACTTTAATACATATTGGATTTTATTAAGATCAGAAGAAAAAAAAAAGAAAATAACCTGGTTGATATTGCTTATTACATTATTATTATTACAACACATACAGCAGTGAGGGCTGTGAGGCCACAAACAATGAGGAAGTAAAGCCGTTTTCCCTGCTGATGATATTCATCTCTGCTAAAAGCATCACAGATGGTAAATAAACTGCCTTTCTGAACTATAACCTCTTACAGATGTCACGCACAGAAGAGTGTTTACAGTTCGTTGTGATATGCATAGTACTGCACATAAACACGTACAGCTCACACTCACCGCAGCTTTTAGTAAATTCCAGTTCCAGCCTTCCTGGAGCAGCGAGACGCCTCTCTTGGCATTCACCGCGTGCCTTAATTGACTGATTTTAAATCAAGGTCCACTGTGAACACTGAGAGAGGAAGCCCAGAGTCACAGAGGAAGAGAGAGAGAGAGACAGGAACAGTAACCTTGGAGTAGAAAGTGCTGAGGTCAAACCTACAATATATCTGTTGTACTCACTGTGAATACCACAATGCCAACTGACTATCCAAATTGCAAAGAGGAGTACAGCATCATTTGTCCATTTTTTCTCTTTTGAACATGCAGCAGCAGTGTATATTCTGTCCCGGCTGCATCAGAATCATAATTAAAGGACATTCCCAATAATTAGCAACGTGTTTTACAGACAGAAACTATGAAAAAACGAAAAAATTATCCTTTTTTGTTTGGAATTATTTTAAAATACACTTCCTTGCTGAAAGTATTTAAAGGTCACGCATGCTGATCATCTTCCTCTCAACATAATGTATGGTTGCCATCAACTGTTTACACCTGCCTGTGCTACTAGACAGTATTCAGGAGTAAAAAAAATACAGAAAATCATGCAAAAACACAGGTCATAATCCAGCTCTCTTTTTCATGACATGTCAAGGACACATCAAGCAGGCAGCCATTACAGAGTATAGCCCAGGCTGCAGGGATCTAAATGAGGCTAAGACCGGATTTGATGGCGCCTCATCAGAATGTAAACAGATGGAAACCTGAGCATCTGAATCACGTTATCATGGCGAGAAAGACGCATTAAAGTGTGCAAAAAAAGACATTTTAATAACAATCCCATATTGTTTTCTTTTGCCAAATGGTGACACTTTTAATTTACTCACGAGAAATGCAGCTGAAATGGTCTGATCTGTTCAGAAAGATGACATTAATATGTTATTATGGTCGAAATGAATGATGATATAATGGTAGATTTAAAAAACGCCTCATACAAGCACCGCAGTACTGTAAACACAACACTGAGCTCTACAGACACATTGTCCCTGCTGGAATATTGCAGTGATGATCAAACATATATCATAAACTAATAATTTTTCTAAACTCAATCTTGACAAGCACAGACACACAAAATGTCCCTTTAGGAAAGTTATATAAGAGATGCCTTTTCCTTTCAGCCCTCCCGACGTTAAATGGATCAGATTATTTTAGTATGTAGGCCGGGCCATGCAGCATTAGCCTATATGCTGAAGCCTGAACGACCACATTCTGCTAAACAATACAAAATATGCACTTAAAGAGAAAACAGCTTGCAAATACATATATCAATATTCAGTTTGAATACGCAATTAAATCAGCCAACATGCGTCTATTTTACGCACAAAGGCAGCTTCTTGAAGGATGCCTTTTTTTTTTTTAAATAACAAGAATGTGTTGCCTAAATATGAAGAGCGTCGATATCTGCAGTGAGACGCGGGGGTGCTCGTCTCCTTGTCGCATTATCTCCTCCAGGGTCCATCCCGAAGCCTTCGCATCCTCTCTTGTCCTCCTCTCCTCTCCGAATCATTTCGGGCAAGACAAAAATAATAAAAGGCTAATTCTGATGGGAGGGGAGGTTGGGGAGGGGGGGGTGCAAGTCCTCTTTTCGACGAGGCGTAGTCTCTTTTCAGTGTCCTCTTCCCAGTCCCTGGATGGCGAAAATGATCTTGGTTTATTGGGTTAATGTTCGAGACGGATTTGTTAAATGGAATCAGTGTTTGGATTCATCCTCCCGGACAGTGCGGATGGGCGGGCGGTGGATTACGCACAGGAGAAGGCTTCAAGCGGCTGGGGCGGAGTGACGTCACCATGCAGACAGATGCCCCCCCCCTCTTTACCCTTGAGACCGGGATAGGCCTAATATACAGCTGATGCTGCCATTTGGGTCCCTCACTGTGCTCTCTTTCCCCATTATTCAGCAGTTCTCTCTAAAAACACAGCAGAGAAAAGTGATCTCAAAAAATAAAAATAATAAATAAAAAATATGAATATATGTATATATATTCATATTTACATGTGCAGCCATTTTACAGGGGGAGAGGATTTGTATAAATATATCAATTCAAAAAATACAATAGGCAGTTTGTGCAGAGACACACAAAATATTTACACTAGATTTGCATTTACAGTATGCAATGTAAAGGGTGTGGAGGGGGGGGGGGGGGGTGGGT
>NC_060155.1:28221374-28270559 GCF_021292245.1 Micropterus dolomieu
AGGGGGGGGGGGCGTTGTTAACAAGGCCAGCTTTGGGGGGGGGGGGGCGGTTCTAGTGGCCCGGGCGGTTTTGGTCCTCATGGACTGCAGCCTGCTGCCTGAGGGGGGTCCAAACTGTCCAAACTGACCAAAACCTCTTGCCACAAGAACACCTTCTTCCCATCCACAGCTGGCCTCATTAACAACGCCCGGGACCCCTACTGACACTCCCCCCCCCCCCTCACATTTACAAAAATGTGAGGGGTGTACTCACATTTGTGAGGTACTCTACATGCACATAGTACTGTGCTAAAGTCTTATTGATGGTGTGGAACAATACTGTAAAATATGAAAGCTTTCAAAAAAATACATATTAATGGATTACATTCATCAATTAACAAAATACAAAGTGAGTGAACAGACAAAAAATCTAAATCAATTCGATATTTAGTGTGACCACCCTATGGCTTTCAAAACAGCATCAATTCTTCTAGGTATACATGTACAAAGTCGGGGGTTTTGTAGGCATATCATAAGGTGTATGGTTAAGCAATTATAACAAACAGGTGCTTATAATCATAAATTTAATTTGTAGGTTGAAACCAGATCATCAATTGAAACAGAAACAGCTGTGTAGGAGGAAAACAGCTGGGTGAGGAACAGCCAAACTCAAGCTAACAAGCTAACAAGCTGAAGCTGTTGAAGACAGTTTACTGTCAGAAGTCAAACACCAGAGTGAGAATGAGCACGGCAATACGACACGAGGTAGTTTCACTGCATCAGCAAGGCCTCCCCCTCGCAGATGTTTCATGGGTCCAAGCTGAAGAAGCACGAAGAAACGGGCAACGTTGAGGGCCGCAGACGCAGTGGTCGGTCTTTCAAACCACATTTTACTTCTACTAACATTTACAACAGCCAAAACTCCATCCCAACGTGGCGGCGCCTTCTCAGTAACAGCGGTCGCTGATGCCATAACTGCTTCCACATTTGTCACTCTTCTTTCTCTGCACGGTGACTCTGCTGCTGTCCTTCCTCTCTTGCCAGATCTCCTGAATGAAACTGATTTCCTGTAAAAAGGACATTTGGGAGCTGATGGTGAAAGCGGTCTTTGAGAGCTGTGATACTTCATGAAATGAGTTAACGGCTGCGGGACTGGGAGTCAGTCCAGCACTGAAATGATGGAGTAGTTTCTTTGATTGAGGACTGTGTCACATTGATAGACCCATAATTTAAACATGACTTGCTTCCTTTCATTTCATCGGGCAGAATCAGGTAGATTTCTGGTTACGCTAAAACTTTTCAAGTTTCAAGCCGTGCTTCGTAAATGGAATCACTCAGCGTGGCCAGAGAGGGGCAGATTGGAAAGTTCAATGACACTTCAGTGTAGCATCACTCTCTGACATGTTACATCACCAAACACATTCATCAGACGGAGGCGGGCGGGAGCAGCAATTCTGACCACATGCAGATATCTTTTCTCTCTCTCTTTCCTTCGACATGTCCTGTCTTTTCATCTCTCTGCTCCTTATGTAATCACCCTCTTCCTCTCCTCCTCTCCCCTCATCCTCTGCTGTACCCCTGGGTAATCATCAGTTAAACCGAATACTATCGGTCTGTTGGACATTTAGACAGGACTCAGACCCGACAGCAGTAAGAACATGCTAGAGTATTTCCATTTTATGCTACTTTATACCTCTGCAGCTTGTTGCATCAGCTGTGTGTAACATCAAACTCAGCCTAGTTGTAACGTAAATTATTGTGATTAATGCATTACTAAAATAAAAGCGGTTGCACCACTGAGATAAGTTACAACATAACTCATTGAAGCCCCAGGGTCAGTGTAAATCATACATGTCACTGTATATAATACTCACTAATAGTAACTGCTCCACACATCTTCATTAATTTAATGTCAATTTGCAACACGGAGACCAAATGTATCGATATGATATTTCAATATTGGTCTAGCTTACTATGATTTCTCGCGATGCCCAGTGACTCATGCCAGTCAGAAAGCTAATGTGCCCAGTAATCCTAACAATGGAACTCAATCTTTGATTGGCCGCTTGCTTTAGCTACGACTTTACGTCGAAACTAGTAAAGTCATCCTCCAAGTAATTGTGGAAATTGTGCAAACAGTTTTAGTTACAAACTAAGTCGTAGTTACTGAGCCTCTACAGTGTCCACTTTACCGAGTGCAACACAGATTTCAGAGGTCGATATTGCACTTTTTCCTCCATTACATTTATTTGCTGTTACCTTAAAGATGGAGATTTTACTTAACAAAGATGGTAATCTTTTAAAATATTACTAATGATTGAACCACTGTTCCCGACACTATCGGCTTATGGCCCCTTCATAAAACAACAGTGTTTCTTCTCGGGTCTTCCTGTTTTATGTTTCAGATGTCTGGGAGTTGTCAGCAGGGGGCGGAGGCCTGCGGGCTTTTACAGCAGCAATAAGCAGAGGTGGGACACGGTCATTGTTTTACCAGTCACATGTAAGTCTCAAGTCTTAGCACTCAAGTCCCAAGACAGGCAAGTCTGAGTCAAGTATCAAGTCCTAAATTTTGAATTTCGAGTCCTAAACAAGTCGTGATGTGCTCTTCAAAGAGCCCCCTGCAGTAACGTCTCAGCCTTGTTCATGGGGCACGTGCTCTACCAGGTGAGCTAACCAAGCCCCGCATTTCATACTTAAAATATCCATCATGAAATCATGAAAGATGTATATTTAATGTATCGGCAACACCCGCCAACAATTTGATTGGTTGCTGTTGGATTCAAACTGTCATCAGTTAAATGAAGTACTGATGCGCTGCACACACTTTTTACATTAATATCCTTATTTATATTTTGGTTTGGGGAGGGTATCAAGTCACGAGTCATTGGTGTTAACGTAAAAGTCGAGTTACAAGTCTTTTTTGATTTTGTCAAGTCGACCAAACCAGAAACCAAAAATCTGGACATAATTTGGGAAAAATATGATAGTTGCTGAGGTAAAAAAATTTTTATCCTGTACAGCCTACATCCAATATTGTGTCTAGTTGTTCTCCAACTGTCTTCACCATTGTGAAACCATAACACAACAGATGTTGAGGATCTCCTTCCACCTAAAAAGAGAAAAAAAGAGTCTCTTCCCCTGTGTTCCTAGATACTCTGGCCACCCCTCCATCCTATCCTTCCTGAACCTTCTCGCTATCTACCTTTCATACCTCACAATTGGCGTGGTCTTCGTCAATGACACATTATCAAAATCAGCAGCATAATCAATGCAGCAATACCAGACACATTGTCTTTATTTATTCCGCACATTGTTGTCACTTGTCAAAACCTCCATCACCCACAGCACAACTCGACAGCCGACTGTTTGGTCTGAGAAACAGGTGTGTTATGCTAGTAGTGGCTAAGAATCCTCGAGCCGCTAGTCTCAGACACAGATGAGTAGCAGGCCACAGAGGTCTGCTAAGCTCTCTTCTGTCAAAACTACACTCTTTTTGATTTTTTGAATTTCCAGACTTGTAGCCTTCAGCCCAAACGACGCTGACTCAAGAGACATCACACAGCTCTCTCTGGAGACACTAGACACACTTTTTTTCACACATGCAGAAGTACTTTCCAACACTCAGGATCCCCCAGACTGTTGGGAACCACAGGACTAAATTGTCTAATTGCCTTTAAAGTAGTTAAAGTAAAAGAGCATCAACACCTGGTGGTTAAATATTGACTCAAGTAGCAGCCCCGATAACTGAAGAGGCTCAAACACTTAATACAGACAACGTAATAATAATAATAATGAATTACATTTATATAGCACTTTATCATTGATACTCAAAGCGTTTCACATAATCAACCACAAGCAATGTGTGGCTCCCACCTGGGTGATGCACGGCAGCCATTTAGCGCCAGAACGCTCACCACACATCAGCTTGAGGCGGAGAGGGAGGGAAACATTGAGCCAGTTACTCTGGGGGATTATTAGATGACCAGATGGTGAAAGCCAGGTGAACCCCCTACTCTTTGCGAGAAGTGCCATGGGATCTTTAATGACCACAATTAGTCAGAACCTCGGTTTAACGTCTCCTCCGAAGAACAGCTGCTCTTACAGCGCAGTGTCTCCATCACTAACACACTTATTATTAGAACCAGAGGGAAGACTGCCCCCAACTGGCCCACCGGCACCACTTCTAGCAGCAACTCAGGTTTCCCAGGAGGTCTCCCATCCAGGTACTGACCAAGCCTAAACCTACTGAGCTTTGGTTTACATTACTTTGGCTGCTGGCCAATGTAGATGATCTGATAAATGCTGGTGGTGATTCCCGACTGCGACCCATCCACCAATGTGTCCCTGAGCAGGACACTTAACGCCTAGTTGCTCCAGAGGCGTGCGACCTCTGACATGTATAGCAATTGTAAGTCGCTTTGGGTAAAATGAATAAATTTAAAAACTGTTGGGAGATTAATGAGTAAATAAGAAGCCAGTGCTGGAAGGTTGTAAGGATTGTTTGAATGTGTACTTTACAAAAGTGAAAAAATGCTAAGACTTCTAGTGTTGACATTTACTCTGGTTTGTAATAATTCTACATTTGTTTCAGCAGAAAACAGTACAGCACAGTAAGAGACTTGAAGTCAGAAAGTACATAAATGAACATCATGCATTCATTTATCCATTCAAGTTGTGATTTTTTAAGCTCAAAAGATGCAGTTTTATGTCTCAGAGGTTTAAAACATGTTGACATTAATCCACTAGTGGTGAGAATGAGCTGTAGGCCCCTATAGGGCCTCCGTGTGAGGTTATTAAATCACAAATTTATTCACACCATGTAAATTTTGACATACAGCTCCTCTACCAGGCACATTTGCAATCATCATTTTTGTCAAATGACCACAAATCAACCAATGAATATTGGCCCCTTGACACTCAGGAGTCCCAGGAAAGTTCCCTGTACCCTAATCCAGTCTTGATTATGTTCCTCTGAACCAAATCCAGACTGAAAAATGAGCGATTTAGAGAGTATTTATGATTATTAAACCAGCAGATAACAATCTAGAACAAAAACCACATGAAAACAGCTGGACTTAATATGTCACTCTCAAACAGCATCTAGCAGCTGCAGCAGATGTTATTTTGTGTGTGAACATTAGAGGGCAGCCTCTCATTCGAGGAATGACAAAACATGAGAAGCACCAACCTTCATCTCATCATAACATCTATTGTAATCATGCAAATTTGAACAGGAGTGTGACCATCAGCACTGTTACCTTTCACCTCTAGATAGATAAATAGAAGATAAATATCGCAGAGGTGAGAAAATACCTTTTGGAACATGTATTATTACATTTTCCATAAAGCAGTTTGTGTCTCGGCTTTGAGCGTTGATGATAGGCCGTTTTCAGAATCATCAGCTACTCTCTTTTATCTTATATTTCAGTTCCTGTTCACGGTGCAGGTGTCCTCAGTCATGACCCTGCTCACTCCTTTCCGTCCGTTAATCTGATGTCTCCAGTAATAAGCTTACTAGAGCACAAGCTGAGATCAGGAATAGGACAACATGCAATGAGTTCTGTGAGTGCGCTGTCCAGGTTAGAGGTTAGACAGAGCGCAAAGGTTAGTACAACATGACCAAGATAAAGCAAATATTATATTATAAAATAGCTTTATTTATCCGAGGCTGAGAATTTTCAGTTTGAAATAAACAGTCATCAGTTGAAATGGCCATAATAATTTCCATTAAACAGACAGCTTTCTTATTTTGTCCTTACAAACCACACATCTGATCTTACTTGTGTTGTTTTACAGCCTGAACTTGTAGCTGTTGTGTAGCTCAACTTGAAACCATAAGAATCTCACAGGTTCTTGAGAAAGGTGACACTAGGATGAGAAATCATTTCTCAAGAGCTAAAATTAAATTACTGAAAGTGGAGAAAATATGTGTGAAGGCAGGTTTCGGTTTTATGGACGCCCCTCTTAATGTCTCTTTGGCACTTTAGTCTGCCATATAATATCTAAGCGACTACAGCCGTGCCAGCAGCTCTGTGAGGCTATACTCTATGCACATTGGTTCTTTGAGTTAACATGTCGTTGTTAAGCAGGTAGGCTATAATGTTCACATGTGTGTTAACATGTTGCCAAGTAGCACAGCAAAGCTGCTTTAAATGTCATTAGTTTTTCAGGTATTTGATAAAACCAAAGTACCTGATGAAAAGTCAGAGATCAGCAAAGTGGTTACAATTCATCCTGAGGGCAACACGAATGTCTGTACTAACCTGTGTGCCGAGCGATCCTTTAAATTTAGAGATATAAAACAGAATGAGCTAAAACTGATACCTGATGGTGGCGCTAATGAAGATAATTATGCAACACTTTTTTAAACCCAACTCGTCACACATGGACGCTTGGTCAAGACCCCTTAGCGTCACTTTTTAACGCCCAGGGTATCACTTTAGTGTTGTTATTTGACGTGTAGGGCTCAAGTCAGCAATATTAAATATGAAACGTCCAGTTAGACTTTGAAAATAAAACTTGTGGTTAACGTTGTGAACGTTGCAATTTGGTTCGTTTTAGGCAACATAGTAACTATTTTGTTAGGTTTAGGTAACAAAAACATCATCCAACATCATCATTTGCGTGAAAATGTCACTTAACATACATAAGTTAAGTAACGATACTTGTGTAAGTTACGCAACTTACGTAACTTAAATAAAAACATTCATTGACTTTTTGTTTTACTTGGGGAGCAAACACTAGTATCCAGGGTAAAAGTCCGGTTTCTGGCCCACACGTCCACCCAAACCACCTCCTTACTTGGACTTTTGTGTTAAATATCCCACACCTAGGCTACCTTGCATGAATGAAACGACAGGGCTTCCCCAGTGCGTTACAAACTGACACCAATGGGTCTTGACCATGTTTTCATATGTGACGACTTGGGAGTAAGAACGTGTTGCCTCTGGGCACCATGAACGTCTGTGTCAAATGTAATTCCAATCCATCTAATAGTAGTTGATATATTTCCCTAAAAGACAAACATGTCATCCTGTTGGTGGAGCTAGAAGAAAAGGCAGTCAGTAGAATCCATCCTCTGGGGACCAACAATGACTGTGCAAAATGTATATAGCTATTGAGCCCTGCGGCTAGCTCCAGAGAAAAGACTAATGACTGAAGACCATTAAATTAGTCTTTATAATATATTGGTGCACAGCAGTGTGTATTTGAGTAACATACTGACTGTAAATCAATACATTGGCCAGTTCACCTCCTTACAGGGAAATTATAGGAGGATCAGTGATTCTACAAATAAATTACTTTTGATTTATAGCCAACCAAACACTGTGTAATCACCATCTCAAATACTTGTACAACTGTGTGATGTAAGTGCAGATTTAGTTGGCCTCATTAGAAACTCACAGCTCAGCTGGGCAATCAGGGAGCTCAGACATTTGGCACCCAGGCTTTGGCTCTGCACCCTTAGGGTGACAGGACTGCATTCCTCAGGCCAGACATGTCAATCTGCAGGGTATTATAAAGAAGTTAACGTGACCTACGATACATATTCATTTGAAATTGCACAATATTTGCATAAAGTATGGGACACAACTCACCTAACATTCCTCTGTGGAATAGCAGTCTTTTTATGGTGAAAGACAAACTCTGGGAAAAAAAGGCATTGCTGTGTTGAAGAATCTTTTTACAGAGGGGGTGATGATGTCCTTTGAACAATCGAAAAACAAATTTGAAAGACTTTTGTACTTACAGATTAGATCAAAACTCTCACAGTACCTTGGAGAACTCATAAAAGTCCCAGAAATAACTAATATCAAAAATGTATTTATAACGATAATGGAAAAGAAAACTCCTACAGGAAGTCAAATGTTTAAGATAATAAATGGTTTAAAGAACACTAATAGTGGCGCCCTAGAAATGACTTGGGTGAAAGATTTTAAAGTTTAGATCCTGATATTTGGCAAAAAATTCATAGAATATCAAAATCAACACACAACAAAATAATACATTTTAAGTTTATTAATAGGAAAACTTAAACTCCTGAAATTATATAGTGATGAAAAGAGTTGGCACTGTAATGAACAAAAAGGTTTATTCTTTCATATGATATTGAAATGTTCAAAACTTCAAATATTGTGGAAGGAAATAATATCCAAGTTATCTAAGATCACAAAAATAAACATTCTTTGGATCCCAAATTATACATTTTGAATTATATGGATGATAAAAACTGGAAAAAAAGATAGTGTCGGTAGGATTTATGAGTGCAAAACGAGTTATAGCAATTATTAGGAAGACAATTAACAACATAAACGAGAAATCACGGCTTCTAACATTTGATTCGTTATTAAGCTTATATCAGACACTATATATGGACCTTCTCCTGTAACTTGGTATCAGATTAACACTCAGATTTACAACAACTCCGTCCTGACTAAATAATTATTAAATATTAACTTTTCATGTCAAAGATACTATATGGTGGGATGTGCAACATTGCAGAAAATCCAGGAATATCTTACTTTGTTATTTTGTTGTTTATTTATTTATTGTTGTTGTCATTTTTCTTATTTTATTTTGTAATTTGACCTGTATGGAATATGTTTTTCCTCCCCGAGCATGTGTTGAATAAAAAAGAAAGAAAAAAAGAAGTTCACGTGACCTTATGATTCACTTTAGGAAAAGTCATTTTATAGTACATTTGTGTTAAAATATTTTAAGGAGGAAAACTGCATTAAACAGTCACTGACTATTTAAAAAAAACAACAACCATTCACTATGAATTCTTCAGTCACACTGGAAACATGGAAATATAATTACAAATGGAAATAACGTACTTTTTTTCAGGACTATTAAACTGTGTTATGTAAATTGGCATCATAGGAAATGAGGGATTACAGTAAGAGCCTCTACTGCAGGTGTTGTTTCATCCATCAATATGTCTGCTTCTGGCTTTAGCAACGTGCCTACCAGTGTGTGTGTGTGTGCGTGTGCACGTGTGTGCGGACACTGACAGAGTTTGCGCGGAGCAGCAGAGAGATTAGCGCTCTCTCTGGCTCTGGACGTGCGCACTGCGTGTTCCCAGCTCTCCGACTGGAATATTCCGGGCATCGTTTAAACTTAGACATGGAGGGACTGAATCATTTGTGGGAACCTGTTCACTTCTGACGGAGTCATTAGGCGTTTCAGGAAGATCAGATGAAAGGTCGGGGGTTTAACTTGAATTTGGAGACTTTTTACGCGCGTGGATAGCCTCGTCCTGTAGCTCAACAGTTTGTGACTTTATTTAGAGTTAGGAGTAATGACCGTGTCTTTGGAGCTGAATAATGGACCTGGTGTCATGAAATTTTATACAGAACTCGTGATTTTCTGGACTCATCTCAAGTGGCCTCATGAGAGATAATCCGTTTTTATATTGAGTGGAACTATTTACATTTTAAAGTCATTTAAAACGGAGTTTATAACAGGAATCATTTGTTAGCGAGTCAAATGGCAGAGGAATATGAGCTGTACGGGGCTTCAGAGTTTATTAAAGGTAAGTTACACATGCGTTTATGATGTATTATAATGAGTAATAAGAATTATCTGTGAAGCTACTCAAACATCCGTCATGGAGGGTGAATATGCTGTTGAGTGTAATTGGGTAGCTATAAATAAACTAGCTGAACAACAAGACTTCTATAGAAAAATATAGGACTTTAAATACATAAATAACATATTGTGTTTAAACTATAACTTGTTCTCTTGAGTAACCACAGACTAACAATGAATGTCAATAGGGATATCATAGTTATCCCACAATGATTCCTTAAGAGAAAAATACCACTTAGGTTAACTATTGAGAACCACAGACACGCTGTAGATTCCCATTGGAAAACTGCTGAAATGCTTCATTGATTCTGGTTGGTTTATTCTGTTAAAAAGAGGTAAAACAAATGGAAGTTCGGCCTGTTTACCAATATCTGTAGGAGCTGCAGGAGTGGCTCATGGAGGGAACTAAGGCAGCTCCTGATTACTTCAAACATGGCACTTCCTCTCTGAGTCATAAATGAGTCAAGTCTCAGCACACAGACTTAACATGCAGATTTTTAGAGTCAGTGTGACACTTTGTGATGATACCACCAGTCCATCGCAAACAAACATCCATACATCTGCTTAGAAACAGAAAAAAGACGCTTCTTAACTCCAGAACTGGATTTTAAGTTAAGTATTTCAGTGATAGTTGTGCATACATCCATGGCTTCACTGCAAACTGGAACTGCCAATAGCTAATTTGGCATTTAATGGTGACAATTTAATTCAGTATATAGGTTTCAGTAGTGCTAGGATTAAGTCTATTTAAACAGGTTGGGTAACAGGCAGTGTGGTTTAACGTGAGGAGCTTGTGTGAACATGTGCTCATGGCGCCTAAACAGAGAAGCTAGAATAAAAAGTCTCTGTATTAAACTTTGTGATCCTAGAGGAGGTTTTAGCAGTCAACATTAATTTAGTGAGAGAAATTTAAAAAAAGAATTCTGGGTGCAATTAGAGGTTTCCAGTCCATTGAACAGCATGATTTACTTTGTAGAATTGGAGGTTGATGTTTTACTCTGTGTCCCCGACATGAAAGCTAAACTGTCTGTGTTGCACCTGAACTCACAACACCTATCAATAATGCAATGTTATCTGTCTGCTTGTGTTTGTGTGTGTGCTGTACACCACAGACAGGCTGTACTTTACCACTCTACGTGTCAAACCAAAGAACACGGCCAGCACACACTACTTCAGCACGGATGAGGAGTTCATCTATGAGAGGTAAGCCTCTGTGATAAGCAGCTGCATCACATTAACGTCACTCATCAACATCAATCCCAGAGATAATGCCAACACAGAATACTAAACACAACGCAAGGCAGCGGGACGGAAATACATTTGTACAGGTGCTCCTCCAGATCGGATAACAAAACAGTAGCAAGAATTTAAACAACATCAATACAATATATATAGTCGCCTGACAGAGGTTCACCAGGTATCAGCACGTAGTTTAATTCGAGCACTCTGGAATATTCTGATACTGTGAATGAATATTTTGTACTTGTGTGGCCTGTAAAATGGGTGTGAGCAGTGTTGTTAATACTTGCCTTTTAGTATCTATGCTGTTTAGTTGGTGTAATCAGACTGGAATCAATAGTAATGTTGCCACTAGTTTAACATACAATATGTTTATACATGTAGGCTACAAGGTGCATAATATTAAATACACTAAATTGAAAATATCTACACTAATTGAAAACTGAAAATATAAAGACCAGCAAGTTCTCATTCCAGGTACACTGTGTCACGTCTTTTGGCGTCTGTATCAACGCACTTGGAACCCTTTTACTTCATAGTTCAACGCAATGGGGAAAGCCCTTTAGAGCCATTGTTAATTGTTAGTCAGAGTAAGGAGTTGGTTGGGGTGGACAGGTGGTACAAAAAGTCAACATTGATGTTGCGTAGGTACATAGGAAGTTAAAAATCAAGGCGTCTTGACAAAGCGTCCGTATGTGATGCCCTGGGATGACAACAGGTTGCAGCCAAAGACAGATAAGATAAAGATTACCTGCCCTAAGGGACCTAAGGGCAAAAATGACACCTCCTTACTCTGACGTTTCTGTTATTTATAGTAATACTTTCAGTGTGGAACAATAGTGCTAAAGGTCTTACCCCAGTACGTTGAACTATAACGCCACAAGGCGACTGATTGTTCACAGGACTCAGATGAGTTTAACAACATAATAGTAAATGTTCATTTGTGTGTCAGTACCACACAAGTACAGGCTTTGTTCAGGTTAACATCTAACTAGTTGTAGTTCAATATGTTTTTAAAATGTTCCTCCTCTTTGCTCTTTTCCTTTTTAACACCTGTTCTCGGTCAGTACTGATAAGTATGGAATTGATTATCACGTGCATCAAACCGATGCTTTGTCTTATTCGGAATTTCATAGTCTGGAGGCAAATGTTTGGCTTTATAGGTTAGCAGCAGGGTCTTAAATTTACCGTGAGGCACCACAGGGACCCAGAGGAGCCAATGAAGGGTTTGGGCAGTTTGAAGAACAAACAGGACGCTGAGTTGACCATCTGCAAACCAGGTTGTTGCAATAATCCAATCTGGCAATGATGATGATGAACATGACTTATTTCTAAATGCCGATTCATGTCATCAGGCTCATAAGTATCATAGATGTGATATTTTAACTAACCACAACAGGTTAATGCAAAGTGAAAAGGTTGCAAGCGAAAAGTAAAGAACGTTGTTTGATACTTCAAAAGCACTGTCTTTATATTTGTATACAGTATACACATATTGGAGAGAAGAGATTTATTAGACAGCACACTCTGAACGACACAGGCGTTACATTCATCATGTGCACTGTCACAGGAAATATTGTTTCTGGCCTAGATGCAGACACAAGAACAGAGCCGGTTAAATTAGTGGTGTTTATTTGAACCAAACTGTGGAAACTTACAGTGACGGTGAGGCAGTCCAAAACCAAGCGACGTACATCCAGAAACAAACAAGTGATAATCCGCACGACGGAGTAGAAATCCACAAGACATTGGAAAACAAGAGGGACAATGCTGGTGACAACACATCTGAAAACAACACAGGTTGAAACGATGAAGTGGCGACTAACAACAGGAAGACAATGACTTATAGACACAGGAGGAGGGGACATTAAAGGACAGAAGTGATTCACATTAGACCATCAGTGAACCCACCCGTTCTCACTCCCCGACTCGTCACATATGGACGCATGGTCAAGACCCATCGGCATCAGTTTGTAAGGCACTCGGGATCCCTCTGGCGTCATAGTTCAACGCGGTGGGGGGAAGCCCTGTATGGTCAGTTTTTGATGGTAAAGGCAGGTATATGATATTTAACACAAAAGACTGAGGAAGGAGGTGGTTGGGGTGGATGGAGGGCCAGAACCCCGACTTAGAACCAGGAGACCCGTGTTTGTGTCCTGTGTGAAACCAAAAGTCAACATTAAATATTTTTATTTACGTTACACAAGTAACGTTAGTTAACTTACGTGTTAACTGACCTACGTAGTTATTTTAACCCAAACCATGATCTTTTCCTAACCCTAACCAAGTACTTTTTGTGCCTAAACCTGACCAAATTGCAACGTTTCACAATTTTAATAACATGCCGTTTAAAAATGGCGATGTTTTGAAACGCCAACGTTTTATTTTAAAAGTCTAACCAGACATTACATATTTTTGTTGCTAAGCATTGCTAACTTGACTGCGGAGCTAAATGGGTACCCAGGGCGTTAAAAAGTGTCGCCAAAGGGCCTTGACCAAGCATCAATATGTGACGAGTCGGGAGTGAGAATGTGTTGAGTGAACAAGTGTTGTAGTACTCAAGACCGGTTTGGTCTCGAGACCAGTCTTAAGACCACTTTTTGATGGTCTTGGTCTCGTCTCTGACTCCACCGCATTTGTACTCTGTCTTGTCCCGGTCTCGGATATTGAGGACTCAGGATTTTATTTTAAGACCAGTCAAAACCATGACTTTGGGAATATCAATAAATTGCTTTTGCATTGTCTGACTTATTTGTTAACATCCTAACTTTGATTGGATGTAAAACGTATTGTTTCAAATGCAACCAATAAAGCTAATTAAAAATGTGTTGTTACCGACCGGCCCCCCTTCCCGCGATGGTAAACATGGAAAAGGAGTGTTGAATAAAGATGCTTACGTTGATTTCAGCTCTAAGTGTTTTAATGGGAATGTGGATCTTTGATGGAAGTACCTATGATCTCGTTCCACATTTTATTGTGTGTCATGTAATGTGGGGAACTGGTCTTGGTCTTGACTCGGTCTCACCCTCCCTCAGTCTTGGTCTCCACTTGGTCTCAGCCCCTTAAAGTCTTGGTCTTGTCTCGATAAACTCTGGTCTTGGTCTTGACTCGGTCTCGCCCTCCCTCAGTCTTGGTCTCCACTTGGTCTCAGCCCCTTAAAGTCTTGGTCTTGTCTCGATTAACTCTGGTCTTGGTCTTGACTCGGTCTCGCCCTCCCTCAGTCTTGGTCTCCACTTGGTCTCAGCCCCTTAAAGTCTTGGTCTTGTCTCGATTAACTCTGGTCTTGGTCTTGACTCGGTCTCGCCCTCCCTCAGTCTTGGTCTCCACTTGGTCTCAGCCCCTTAAAGTCTTGGTCTTGTCTCGATAAACTCTGGTCTTGACTCGGTCTCGCCCTCCCTCAGTCTTGGTCTACACTTGGTCTCAGCCCCTTAAAGTCTTGGTCTTGTCTCGATAAACTCTGGTCTTGACTCGGTCTCGCCCTCCCTCAGTCTTGGTCTACACTTGGTCTCAGCCCCTTAAAGTCTTGGTCTTGTCTCGATAAACTCTGGTCTTGGTCTTGACTCGGTCTCGGTTTGTACAACACTAGAGTGAACACACAAACAAGAATTAAAAGAAGACATCGACAGGAGGGACAGGTCAACTTCAAAGAAAAATAGGAAATATGAAACACCAACACCCCCAGAAACACGACAAAAGGGACATCAGTCGCTCTCTGACACCTTTCCTCAGTCCTTTGATTCCCTCCTTCCTTCTTTACTTTATTTATGATCTTGACTAAATCCCTCTTGTGTAGTCCTTGCATTTGAAAGAGGAATAAAAAATGTATTTTTGTGAGAAGTAAGACTCTCGTTCTGAATGAGGCAACACAATCACCCCACGGGGTACAGTAGTACGTGTAAATTAATTTACTTACTGTATGTTGAAGCAGGCTAATGAGGAAATACTTCTTTGAGCAGTTGGATTCCAGCCAGTGAGTAAAACCCGTTAATTCCATTCATGTTCAGCCAGTGGTTATGATCCCACTGTAAGATATAGGTCAAGATGAGATCAGTGGCTGTGCCCTCGAGATGGAAAGGGATTTAGGACTAACACCGAGTGACGTCATTCAGACTGGATGCTTAATCATTCCAATCCATTTGTACCAGTCTACCATTTTTTCTACCATTAGATTTTATATTCTCGACGGTGGCCAGAACTTTATGTTGGACGGGAGACTCTTCCAGAGCCCAGGGGCAGCAACAGAAAAGGCTGTAGGCTTTAAAGTATTAGTTGAGTGTGCCAGTCGGCTCAGAGATGAGATTTTTAGTTTAACATTGACATTTTAGAGGGAGAACCAAAGGTAGTGTGTGAAATATATCTTTACACCCATAAAGTATGAGTACTTAATACTGAGGCAGCAGCTTATCATGCACTCAATCAGTGATACAAGAAGAGCTGAAAAGCAGTTAAAGTTGAGATTTTTTATGATCCACAAACTCTGAAAGGGAGTACCAAAACTAGTATTAGATTCGGAAAGCAGAAGTGTTTTGATGAATGTGAGGTTCAGGACGTTTGGCAGCAGAACAGCAGCAGTGCGCTCTGTGACATTACCACAGATGGATGCCAGATATTTTTAAAATCAGCTTACTCAATGCAGCTGGACGGTGGTTGCCAGCAACAACTGCAGATTCACTTTACATATTCAGTGTGTCTCTGCACAGGATGTCCTCCCTTAAATGTCTGTCTATGGATATACATGTGTTTCTATACCCCACAGACCTGCTGTGGTTAACTCTCCAGTAGGGTGGACGATTGTAATGGTCTCTTATACTTCGCAACTTGGTTAGGTTTATGAAAACGTTACGGTTTGGGTTAAAATAAAAATGTTACTTACGTCACCTCGCTAACTCTTACTTGCGTAATTTACGCAACCTACGTAACAATATAAAACATTCAATGTTGATTTTTTGTTTCAAACAGGAAACGATCACTGGTCTCCTGAAAAGTCCAGTTTCTGGCCCAGCCACCCACCAGAAGCACCTCCTTACTCAAACCTGTCTGTAAAATATCTGACGCCTACTTTTATAGGCGTGCGTTTGACTCACTGTGCGTAACACAGTGACTCCAAGGGGTCCTGACTAGTGAGTCCATATGAGAACGGGTTGAAGACTGGAACATTTGGGACAGGGTCTATACTTCTAGAAACCTTAATAATGATTATAAACTGTACAGTTGTAGTGATGTACAGTTCATTTGTTCCTCTTTGTGTTGCAGTTTCTATGCAGACTTTGGGCCCCTCAACCTGGCCATGCTGTACAGATACTGCTGCAAACTCAACAAGAAGCTCAAGGTAACAGAGACACAGCTCTGCACCTCACATCGATGACAGTACTCTGTTATAGAGATTTAAGGTGGAAGAGAGTTTACCACTTTCATACGCTGACATAAAGCTCTGAGCTGCTGTGTTGTTCCCCCTTTTTGTCACTTCAGTCCTTCACCATGTCTAGAAAGAAACTGGTCCACTACACCAGTTATGACCAGAAGAAGAAAGCCAATGCTGCCGTTCTCATCGGTGCCTACGCTGTAAATATTTCTTTATTTGTCCATCTCTTCATCCTCCTATCTGTCTGTCCATCTGTCCATTATTTATAATACAGTAAAACATCTTCCCTATAGGTAATCTATTTGAAAAGAAGCCCAGAAGAAGCCTACAGGACTCTGATCTCAGGAAACAACACAGGCTACCTGCCGTTCAGGTACTAAACAAAGTTTTACTGCATTTTTTTATCATTTAAAGCTTTCTTGCCCAAAGTTAAATGACAAAATTTACTCCACTTTCATTTCTGTCCGCTAACTGAAGTTACAACCTGCAGCCAATTTCTGTATCTTAGCATAAAGACTGTGAAACTTCACATTTTGGGATTAGATTTGGTTATTTTTTTCCCAACACAACCTCTAGGTGAACCAGATCACTAGTCAGTGTTACAGTAAAGGGGGACTTTAGACTTGCCAGAGACAGATAAATGGTTAATAAATTGTTAAAAATGGTGCAGCAGAGGCTGAGATCTGCTGACCAAACCCATGTTTTGAGCCTCCCATCCTGTTAAACACCCCTGCCTTAAGGTTGTCCTGAAAAAGGACAATATAGGTTGTTTGCTCAGCATGCTATTATAAGCCATATTTACATTTTTTGTGGCAGCGACCTCTAGTGGCTGTACAATGGAAGAAGGAAGTCAGGTGACCTATTTTAAATGGACAGAAAGTCCGCGTAAATCCGGGCTTTTTCTCAATACAGACAAAGATCGGACTTGGCAAGTTCGGCTCGGGAGTACAAACTTCCAGGAACGGGAGCACGCAGTCCGTCATTCAGCAATTGGAACAGCAGCGGACTTGTTGGCGGCCGGACCCGTTAGCGGGCGGGATCTCACATTTCCGAAAATGTTGTAGCAATTTTTTTAATCAGCTCTGTCTTGAGAAATCAACCACATATTTGTAGTTTAAACAACTATATTCCCGCATAAAAAAACTCTTAAAACTATTATATTTGACACAAGAACAGCAATATTATAACTTACAGTTCTGAGTTTTCTCGTTCGTTCATTCTGGGATGAGGAAATACTTTTTTGAGCAGAAGTCCACACAAGTCACCACCGATGCAGGCTCGGTAAAAGGGGCGGAGCGAGAACACATCCAGGTATTTGACTGTACTTGGCTAGATGTGGACTTTTGAATTGTCACAAGTACAGACAAGAACGCAGACTGAGAAACAGCCCCGGATTTTCACTCAGGAGAACGGCGTTCGAGTCCCACGTGAAACCATCAATAATATTTCCTCACTTGACTTTTGTAATTTACTTACTTTAACCCAAGTCACAACATTTCCCTAAACCTAACCAAGTAGTTTTTGTTGCCTAAACATTTTTATTTTAGAGAACAAGAAATGCATTAACACTATATACACAAAAAATGTCCATATCAGGGGTACGAGAACAAAACAGAGAAAAAGATTAACACAGAAAGAAAGAGGAGGATATAAGAACTTAGAGTAAAGTAGATTCAAATATTCAGGGGGAAATAGGACAATGCTGTAGCTCCATAAACCTGAAAACACACTGAAGAGCTACGAAATAACATAAAAATAAAAGCATTACTCTCCTTTTATATTCCACTCGTGAAATATCACCTTTTTTAAACCAGTTGGCTTAGTGACAACCTCTGATAAGAGTGCTATAAGTAAGCATAATGAACTTAATAATGAAATATTTAAGAACAGTATTTTCATGTCACATATGCAGCTTTAACCGTATTTTACCTTATGTTGCAGTTACATGTTACATGCTGCATTTCTTTACACTGTACAACCAGGAAAACTTTTACCAGGATAATTTCCCTTTAAGAATAATAGAATTGCCTTCCATCTTGCTAGCTTAAACACACTAGCATAAAACTACAAAATGATGAAAAAGCACCACCATGTGACTAAACATTAAACAGCACATGAAACCAAATTATAACAAACCTTGTGCCCTTATCAGCTGGGTGCTAAACAAACAAAAATATTGATTTGCCGTTCACATTTCTTCTCATTAAGCGGACGCCTTCAAAATAAAAGCCAAATAATGACCTCACTTCAGAAGAAAACTTATGATATGAAAAAGCATATAAAACAACTAGTATTTGAAAGATGCTGGGCATTAATAAAGGTAATTTACAATCAGACCGTAAGAAATTGATCAAACACATAATTAGTCTTAATCGCCTTCTTATTCATAATGTCTTTGATCGGGGTGCTATATTGACAAAATTCTTGGCAAAGAAGTCCGTCATTTCTTCTTGTGAATTGGGAATATTTCCAATAATAAAACTAACTGCACAAAAAACTTTACTTACTTACTTTCAAAACATCCAAGATTGTCTTTACCCTGATGTTTAATTGTTTGGCCAGTTTTCCTTCTTATATAAAGTTGAATATTCAACCTAAATATTCTACTATACACACATAGAAAAAACAAATGACATTAATTGACATGAATGTTTCTTCTTGTAGTTCACAGAAAGTACTCGATATTAAATCTAAATCTACCTAATGTCTTTTTTACTGGACATTTTTGGTTTTATGATTTTAGAAAAGAAACTCTTTATTGTTTAGACTAAATTTGTCTCCTAAAAGCCAATTTTTCTGATTGTTAATTTCCATAAAGTGAAACCCAGAGAGCTACAGCTTGTTTGTGATTCCTGATGTATTTATTCAAATATTTATTTTTAGTAATGTCAACTTCTCCAGGGTATATAATACCATTAAGTGGTTTGATTGTTGAGACTTGGACTGCTGAACCTCTAAGAGGTTTGTTGCCTAAACCTAACCAGACTGTGACTGTTTCACAACGCTAACCACATGTTTAAAGTCATGTGACACGTGATAACAAATCGTTCTGGGATGCATGAACAAACGCCGCCTGTAGGGCCGCTAATTTAGGAAACGCTCACGTGCGTCTTGTTGGGAGGCATGGATAAGCGACCTTTGTTGAAGGACTTCCTGCATGTCTTCCAAACTCCGATCCACCTGGGACTTGTCAAAGCTCCTCCAGAGCCACAAAAGACATTTTAGAAAGTCTCCTCATGACTAGTAAACTGACCTCGGTGTGTTTGTCCCGCAGGGATGCAGCAGTGGGAGAGTGCTCCTTCAGCCTCACTGTCCTCGACTGCTTACAAGGAATACGCAAGGTAAACAACAAGCACCAAAATAAACTACAATGGATCACTTAAATTAGTAAATTAGCTTGTCACTTAGTTCACCCCTCATACACTCAGACTAGCAGAGATTAGTGGAGGGGAGGTCAGCTAGAGTTTATGCAGCAGTCATCAATCTGAGGCTTTGCTGTTACTATGATTTATTCCTTAAAACACATTAGTCACTATTTAAAGGCTAGTACTTATTAATAGTCACTAGTTACTATTCACGTTTTAGCAGTAACGTTTGATTCATTACTAGTACTCCATTTTTAGCTAATTGTAACTAATTGAACATTTTTTTTAACGTTTTTTTTTTTCTAATCTTGTACTATTCTCTAAATAATTTATACATGTAAAATGGAAATAGTTACTGGTAGCTATGCGAACAGTTACTAGTAACTAATGGATATGTGATAGCTTAACTGCAGAGCCCCGTAGATTTCAATGGCAAAAATGTAACTAAATTTAAAATTAAATACTAGTAACTAATCTACTTATTGATTTGATAATATATATATTATATGATATTGATATTATAGATTTTTGATGTAATGGACTGTCCTCTCTCTCTCTTTCAGGCATTACAACACGGTTTCTTTGACTTTGAAAATTTCCATGTTGAGGAATATGAACATTATGAGGTGAAGGCACTCAGACACTAATAACCATCCTCGTGCTCAATCATGCAGTTTCACTTGGTTTACTGTTGAAAGACACAATTAAGGACGATTATAAAATAAACTTACAGAGCAAATTTTAAATGTCCAAGTCACTGTTAGAATAACAGACTAAAGAATTATGTGGAAGAGAAGGAGCAGTGAATGTGTTGAGACGGTGTGGGCTCACTCTGCATCATTTTAATAGAGGTCTGCAGAAAAGCACTTTGTTTTGCTTGGGTCTAACAGGACGGACGCAGCCGACCTGCTGTGGGACTGCACAGAAATATTGCCTCACACACTCATACTTGAGCAATTTAGTAGTTTTCTATCATAAAGCTGGAAAAAATTTTTAAAAATTGAAGCAACAGAGGCCAAAATATCCCAGAACACTGGATCATACATTTCCTGTGCAGCAACTAATAGCATCACTTAGTTTCAAACATTTGTAGAATAAAACCAAAGTGGAGATAAGCCAACAAGTTCTGGGTCCCAACTTGTCAAGACCCCTTGGTGTCGTTTTTCAGCGTCTAGGGCTCCGCGGTCAAGTTAACAACAATAAAAATGCAACGTCCAGTTATCACATTGATAAGACTCAGACGGATTTTTGGGGTTTTATCGTGAAAATATCCCAAATGGCCAGACATTTACAGAACAGTTGATCAAAATATTGTTTTTTCATGGAAGGACCCCACATATTTACAGAAAACATGTCAAATAAAATGAAAATGATAAAAGATTTTTAAAACAAGCTCTGTAAACATCTATAAGAGCTAGGAAACAATGTGTTAAACAAGCTTTCAAATGATTTATGAGTCAATATGAACAGCTAAATTCTAAAAATAGACCAATAATAATGTTTAAATATATTATTCATGATTGTTTTGTACATTTTAATAAAGTATGGTAATAAATCTGAAAATTGACAATCCTAATTTTGGACTGTGGTGTCTAATAGTGCCACAGGTGTCAAATGTATGCTCCAAATTGTTGCCAGCATGGTTTTTATTATTAGTAATAATAATATAATAATATAATAATATCGAAGTATCATGACAGTTTTACCGTTGTACACATGGTTGGAGTACCTCAGTCATCTCCTTCTTTTCTTTTTAGCGAGTAGAAAACGGGGATATGAACTGGATCATTCCAGGGAAAGTTCTGGCGTTCAGCAGCCCTCACTCGCGCAGTAAGATCGAGAATGGTGAGTCAGATTCCTTCTAAAGCCTTTTCTCTAAATCACTGGGTTTAACATTAATTTCCCAAGAGCCCAGCTCAGCTTTTGTAAGACATATAATTAGAATTCATTCATTAGAAATCAGTATGAGTATGGTTTACTCTTTTCCACGTCTTTACCACCACTGAATTATTGGTTGTTGCATTTTAACAGAAATGATGTCTCTTAAAACTACTATATAACCACGATAATCATGATTGTTTTTCCAGGTTATCCTCTCCACGCACCAGAGGCGTATTTTACATACTTTTGCCAAAATGACGTCACAGCTGTGGTCCGTTTAAACAGGAAGTTGTATGATGGCAGGCGGTTTGAGGATGCAGGATTCGAGCACCATGACCTCTTCTTCCTGGATGGGACCACGCCCTCCGACCTCATCATTAGGCGCTTCCTGCACGTGTGTGAAAGCACTGAAGGAGCCGTGGCTGTGCACTGTAAAGGTAGGAGTGGATGGATTTTCATTTTTCAACGGAATACACGGAGAGCAGTGTGTTTAAAATCTAGAAACCGTTTTTTCATTTGTTTAAAACTTTCTCTCGTAGGGCTGAGTAACCTTTAAGATGTAGACCGAAATAATAATAATAATACATTTTATTCATAGGCACCTTTAAGAACACTCAAGGTCGTCTTACAGGACATAATGAAACAACAGGATAGCAATAAATAAATAAAATGAACAAAAACTAAAATTACAGTGCATAAAATCAGGGTGATGGTTAGTGATGTGCCCGTCCGTATCGAGGCTTCGAAGCGCGTGTCGAGTAATCCAGGATGAAGCTGAAGCGCGTATCGAGGCTTGCATTGGTGACGTATGTGGTGACGTTCAAAGCCTCGCGAGCCAGTCGTAAATTTTGTATAGCACCTTTCTAGTCTTTGCAACCACTCAAAGGGCTTCTACATTCACCATTCATACACTGGGGCAATTCAGGGTTCAGTATCCTGCCCAAGGACACTTCGACAAGCAGCTGGGAGGAGCCGGGGATTGAACCACCAACTAACAGGCCAACCAATTAACAGGCAACGTGCTCTACCTCCTGAGCCACAGCTGAAATGGTTTGTGGGTACGGCGTGCGATTTGAAAGGAGCAGCAAAATGCAATGGACCTTTTGATTAGATTTGTTTATTTGTTTTTTTTTAAACCTGTCCTGCCCAGCAGCCTGGTATAGAGTAAGATGAGCTGGATACCATATTGTGCCAGACAGATTTTACTTGAACAAGAGAGTATTAATATATTTCTTTGTCTGTTTTATTATTTATTTAATTATGTATTGATTTGTCACCGGGCCGGACAGGGGGGCAGACACATGGATGGGGGGGCACAAACAGACAGCATAGAGAAAGGACAACAGGGAAAAGCAGAGGGAAACACCAATTGCAGAAAGCAACGAAACCTGCAATAGAACAGAGAGGGGGGCTTGGTGGGGAGAAAAACAACAACAAACAAACACAAACAAAAACACAGAAGCAATAAAAATAATAATAATAGTAAAAGACAAGCCGAACAGCAGCAATAAACAGCTGACATATTAATGACATAATAAGACAACTAAGAGAAAAATGAAAAGAAGAAACAGTCATGCACACTAAATAAGCAACACAACACAGCCACGAGAGCTGGAATAATAATTAATTTAAATAAGTAACTGAAAGAAAAGCATCAGGAATAATTCTACCAGGGACAACCTAAATTTTTGATTTTAATTGAACACAATTAGATTGTATCTACAGCTTATTTTAAATGACTAAAATATTTGATCATCTTATGTCAGAATTGCTTTGATCAAATAACTTTTATAATAATAAATTTTAGCTGAGTAAGACTAGCGACAGCAAGAAAGTGTTGAGATTTTTTTTGTTGTTGACATTTTGTGTTTTTTTCAAGAATTAAACTGGGGGCTCTTACCCCATATTACCCTAATAATAATAATAATAATAATTTTCTAAAGCAGGTAAAATCATCTCCAAAGAAAGAAACCGCCTGAAGCCCAGAAGTGTGGAAAAGTTATTTTAAATAAAAATGAATTAAATGTTGTCTGTATTATCTAATGTCACAAAGCACATTCGCATCATAGCCCTTTCTTTTAATTCTACTTTCCCTTTTGACCCTGTCATTGTTTCATAAAGACAGACACCTTATTAATAAGTTCATTATTTATGTATTAACACCACACACATCATTCATTAAACTATTCAATTCAAAGCTTCACATACCAAAGCCGTTGTGCTGTTATAATCACTTTGCCTGTTTTACCTTTATTGTCCACTTGATGGCGCACTAGAGCAAATGAAGCACCCTGAAGCTTCGGCTCATGAGTGAACCAACTGGATGGAAAGCTTCAATGCTTCATGAAGCTTGAAGCATGAGGGCTCAGATCAGGGGCGAGACGATACACTTGGGTCACAAGACGTGACGATACACGAGACCCAAGAGGAGAAGATTTTTAGCACTATTTTTTTCATAGTAATAAGCTCAATGTTTCCCTCCCTGTCCGCCTCAAGCTGATGTGTGGTGAGCGTTCTGGCGTCCTACCCCAGGAACATTTCCTGCACTCCGGAGACATTTTCTGCTCCAATTTATGGTGGAAATGTCTTTATTTATATAAATGGAAACAAAACAAAAAATTCAGCTGGCAGGTGACAATTTATAAACTTAAAATATAAAATAAATATATTATATATTATACACATTATAATGCGGTCATCAGCTGTTTCTTCTATATTTAATAAATTGCTTTGCATGTTTTCTCATTGTGCAAATAAACTTTTCTCAAAGCATTTTCATTTGTTATCTGACATTTCTTGTAGCAAGCTATTTTTCAGAACATTTTTACAAGTGCTTCAAAAAAGTGATCAACCGTTTCGTGGTGGGGACATTGGGGACAGTGTAAATGACACCTGTGCCTTTAACACTAACATGTGCGGTCTTTCTTCGCTTCAGCTCGCTTCTTTAGAGTCTTTACTGTAGCTTAGTGTGACTTGTTTAAACAGACTCCTTTCTCGTTTTCTACTTACTGTCATCCTTTTTTGGAGGTTTGCGACTCACCACTAAAGGAAAAAGCACTCGGGGAGATCTTTTAATTCAGTTATTCAAGATTTATTGATCCAAAGTTAGCAAAATGATTCACCGTGGTTTACTTTTAACAAACGGATCAAAAAATGAACTTAAATTCCTTTTTCACAACTATTTCACTCTCTTATTCAAATACAAAAAAAGCAGTCATTCTAGTTAGGTCATCCTGGTACGAAGAGAGCTCTGAAATAATCTTCTAATATTTTATCTCAAACAATAAAAAAGAAAAGAAATTGATCACATTGCTTGTCTATAACAACAATAATAATACCAAACAACTGTTATGGCTTCAACCGGTGGCATTTTACACAAGGTTTTGAATAAAGTAGCCCACTGGTTTTGGTACTTTTATTGTATATTTTTATATGTATATTCCCTTAACCTTCTCTCTTTAAATATTTCATCCAATCATAGCTGGCCTGGGCCGTACAGGCACTCTGATTGGCTGCTACCTGATGAAGCACTTCCGGTTCACTGCAGCTGAGGCCATCGCTTGGATCAGAATTTGCCGGCCTGGATCCATCATCGGCCCCCAGCAGAACTTCTTGGAGGAGTGAGTTTCAGGCTCAGCTGTGGCTCCACATTATGAACAACCAGTAGCTTGTTTCCCCCTTTTAGTGAGACGGCTCCGAAGATCATTTGAGAGCATTTAGAGATCAGTAGGGACCAGTGGGCTTGAGAAGTCAGAAAGTTTTGAGAGATGCTTTCTGTGTGTAGGAAGCAGCACAGTTTGTGGGTCCAGGGCGACGTCCATCGCTCCAAGCAGAAACTGGTGCAGCAGAGGCTGAGTCGACGGCAGCATCTACAACAGCAGTGTCACCAGCAGCAGCTCCACAGCCCTGACTGTGAGGCAGAGAAACAGGAAGCCATGTCCCACCTACTCTCCAGCATGGACGACCTGTCAATCAACACCACGCTTTACAAATCATACAGCTTGGATGAGGTGAGGGGCGGGACTTTCTGGTGTCTTTATTATAGCTGCATTAAAAATGAGGATTGCAGTATTTAAAGAGGATAAACAGATAATTGACGTACATTTACAATGTGACCCCAACAATCAATTACTGATAATACCTTCTCTCCGTCCGTGTGTGTAGAATAACTGTAAAGAAGGCAGTCTAACTCAGGGAGACAAACTGAGAGCGCTGAAGGGAAGACGACCACCTAGATCGGCCTCCTCCTCCTCAAGGTACCCGTCGGTTCTAACTTTGGTTTGTGGTAAACATTAGGGTTGTAGTAGGGGTGTATATTATTATTCAGAGATCACTGATCAGAACAGTACAGTACTTAATATAGCAAAGATAGCCTGGAGGTGTCAGGCCTCAGATTCAAACGACACTTTACTTCATGCAAGACTGGTTTACTGAAAATTGGCAAAGTAGCCTCTCATAGCAAATGGCTTTTTGATACGTGGAACAAATGTAATGCTATATGTAGAAAAATGGGGGAAATATATTGTATATGTATTAGTTTGGGCAGTGAGGATTGACCTTGTGTTGTGCTGGAAAAACAAGTCTAGGAAAGAGGGTGTATTAGTATGACGGCTTATTAGTGCCATTGTAGATATAATACTTTGGGGGTAATTATCCATGGAAAACTCAGAATATCCGAGATTAAAGTTTTTAATCATTCTTAGTCATTAAGAATACAGGACGAGAGTCAGTGCAGACACGAGAACAGGTGGAGATATGAGGGACTGCAACAAAGCATGTCACATCTTAGTCATTTATAAATGTTCCTTCCTCAGTTTTTTATGCTTTCGGTTTTTGAGCAGGATATTCTGGTATACTACTATTACTAAAGACCCATGGGCATATCTGAGTTTTTAAAAAATATTTGTTACATTTATTTAATTTGATCTTTTGTAAGAGTTTCTTAATGTTTGTTATTCATGTTTTAGTCTGTACAGTGTAAAAAAACCTGATCGATATACACACACACACACAGGTATTTTGCCTGATTATTCCTCATCTGAGGGCTTTAGGTGTGTACAGATTTTGCTTGATTGACATCTGCCATCTCCCTACCGCACAGTCTTATATATCTTGAACCTTTGAAATGTTTTTTTATATTGTAACTTATAGACATTTCATTAGGGATCCAAGCAGCGAAGCCCTATTATTTCTGTTCTGATTCTTTCTTTCTTTCTTTCTTTCTTCTTTTTCTCCGCTAAAAGTGTTTGGGCAGCAAAAACTGCTGGACGAAAACTGGCACGTAGGTTTCAAATTCCACCCACTACTCAAGCAAAACAAATGGCCCTCATAGATCTCATGGTGGCACTCTAACGAACAACGTTGCGTTTTTGCAATTATCTTGAAAATGGCTTCGTTTAGAGTCAAACGTCTTTCATTATTTTAATCTCTGGATTCATCTGCATCTTTGCTCCAATGATCTTCTGCTCTAAAAATGTCATATTATGTGACTTTTTATCACTTTTTCAAAAACCTATTTTTGTGAACTTGTCCCAGATAGTACAGCAGACAAACATCTTTCAAATGTGGAAAGAAGTACCAGAATTTGACTGAGTGGGTCATTCTTTTGAAAAATCCCATTAGCCACTTAAATTTCCAAATCGCTGACTGTGACAGTATCAGGCATGTTTGTCTTTTTCTAATAATAATATTTTTTATTATTAATTGTTATTATCATATGCAGCCATTTTGCTGCAATTGACCTGACCTTTCTTTTCTCCGTGAGATTGAAGAATTGTTGTGTGACGCTGCGGAGAGCCCCCAGCTGCAGTAGGCCATGGATCATGTGAAATATTCTTCCAGACAGAGGGAACAATCACGAACCGTTCACAGCGTGTTGGTCGTACTAGCGATGACCTGTACCGGACAGGAAGTGGGGCGGACCAGGGACAGGAGATTGGAGAGCGACCGGCCCGCTGCGAACAGTCTGTGATCGTTCCCTCTGGCTGGATGAAGTCCGACGCTCCTGATTTTACACACGGATCCATGACGATAGAGAAATATCGAGACTAATGTCAATAATGCATGCTGTCAATATTTTAGAGACCCCCAAATTATATTTTTGGGGAGCTCCCCCTGGCGCCCCCGCAGTTTGCACCCTGCTCTAAGTTTAAATGGAGCATCATCTTCACATGAGCAGCTACACAGGGCATGACCAAAACTGTAGCATTTGCAGCTGACCACACTCGGGCAGCAGTGCCAACTCATAGTCATGTGTCTATCAGAGATGGGCACTCGAGTTTGAGACTCGGACTGGAGTCGCACTTAAATCACACACACACAGTGACTTGACTCGGACTCGAGGTGCGGGACTTGTAAACAATGTTTTAGTATGCGTCTGATGAGTATCGGCTGTGTACACACACACAGTTAAATAACGTTGGCTGCAAACTGGTTACAGGTTTATTGTTGACCATGTAGCGTTTTATTTAGTTACCGTTACACTGGGTTTGAGAGTCTGGTGGTGGGTGTTGACTTATAGTCATTATTTGTTGCAGTGCACATACATGGTTGTGCTCAGTAAGTGAAAAGAGGTTACAGTCACAGAATTCCTTTTAGCTGTGCAGTGGTCTAAGCAGCCTGGATGCAACAGCAGGAGTTGCAACACTCATTATAACCACCAGGACTTGAGACTTGACTAGGAGTCTAGATCAGAGACTTGTGAGCATCCCTGGAGTCTGTCCACTGCCACGCAGATCACCTTTCCCTAGTCGGCAAGACTTTGTCCTTCTGGATAACCAAGTGTTGATTGTTCCCATATGCATCCTGCCTGGTAGGCAGCATCTTGCCCAAGGAAAGTTTGACATTCAAACTAGAAACACAAGGAGTTTCATAGTTAGACTTGGTCTCAACAGTGTAGATTACAAGAATTAGTCACTCTATATTTTTCAGAATATGCTAAAGCAATTAACATCTATATCTCCACAAGTCTTTTTTTCAAATACTACCAAAATCAACACAGACATTCTCTAGATTGCCAATATCAAGGTGTGTCAAAGGGTTTTCAGATCGGTCAAACGGTGATCTGCAGTGATATTTAGTACAGGATTCACAACATTTTCTTTTTTGCACAGTTTTGGATCAAATGCCACCAAAAAATTAGACAACACACTCAAAACCAGCAGAATGATGTGTGATTTTATTCAGACATTTCTCACCAACATCTTGACTGTTGTAAGCATTTTAAGTTTAAACTGACAAAACTATCCGGCTCTGGCACATGTGACGTCACTACCTCAACTTGTGAGAAGGTGTGTGGAAAAAGCCTCTCACCAGTAGCTCAGTCAGTGAGTCACCTTCTCTGGAGATCTGAAGTTCCAGGATTCAAACCTCCAGGTGATCGAGTCAGACTTGCTGACAATGGGATTGTTCAGATCATATTGAGTCTAAGTTCTCTATTTTATTTGGATCCCGTGACACTTTATTTTTCTCTGCTAAAAAGTGTTTGTGCAGCTGAAATTTTAAATCATGGAAATACAAAATGTCACAGGTGGGTTGAACATTTCACCCAGTAGCCTGTACATATAATGACACTCTCTGATCTCAAAGTGATGCTGTAAAAATCAAGTTTGCGTTTCCCCAATTATCTCAAAGTCGTTGTATTAGTTGTATTAGTCTGTTAAACACACTGTTCATGTGTCATCATATTTTATAGTATTTCTTCATCCTTCATACATGCTGTCATTCCTGTTAGTTCAAATTTTCCAATCACATTTTTACATTATACGGTTACTAGTTGCATTATATTTAATGTGTGTACATCTGTTATAATGGGTTGATTCCTTTGTGTATCTTATTCAGGTTGAACCTGTCCAAGGCCTCTCACTGCTCCATTCCCCCGCCTCCTAGGCCCCTTAAGGGCCCCCTGTCCTTCTCCTCCTCTTCCTCCTCTTCTAAGAAGCTGATACGAAGCTCCTCCTCCTCCACCATGCACATCAAGAGGTGAGTGTCCACGTTCTCGTTGCTTTTTAAATGCAGCGCAGTCAGTCGGATAACGACTATGTTAACGGCTAAATCTGCTGTGACAACACCATTATGCAGGCATTAATATTATTTCTGATGTCGTCCTCAAGATTAAATATACAGAGGAGACAGCTTCACTGCATGAATTAAATCCCCTCCCTCGTTCTCCACAGTCCCTTCAGCCTCGGTCTGTTCAGCACCAGGCCTGCTGTCATTCACTGACTTCACAGTTTGGACGTTTCCATTCTGCTCACAAGTCGAGTCGACTGATGATGGAGTGAAAAACAGGACCACCAACATGCTGTGGTTGTCTGGGCCTTAAACATTTTATCAACCTCGACAAAGTAACTGCACTTTAAATGTAGGGATTCATCGCAGAGTCAACTAAAAGTAAAGAAACACCTTCTGATATGAAAATGTTCAAGGACTACACCAGCTTTGAAAGTGAAATGAAAGTTGGCACCAAAACTCATCTCCGTGTCTTTAGTAGAAAATAAGCTAATGGTATGTTCAAAGATAAAACACACACAATTATAGAGAAACAATTTCACAGACAAGTTTAATTAGTAAACCATCGTACCTATATGTACCTATATACAGACTACGTGGTAGTCTGTAAGTACTCCTTTACTTAAGTAAAAGTAGAAATATAACAATGCAATGTTATGCAATGCTTTCAAAAACCTACTTAAGTAAAAGTACAGGAGTATTATCTGCAAAATGTATTTTAAGTCTGTCAGATAACTGTAGTGCAGTAAAAAGTACAGTATTTCCCTTCAAAAGGGATGAAAGGAAAAGACTCAAGCAACTTACAAGTACCTGAAATTTGTGTGCACTACTTAAGTAAATGTACTTTCCAGTGCTGTGAACATCTTTCCCAGTTTACACACGACTTCCTGCAAACCTCAAAACTGAAGTAAAACTTCCACCAAGTAATAAAAAACAATACCAACTTTAGATCATACCATCTCTATACTTTGGATAATTCTGCTGCAACTACGTCTGACTACCATAAAACTTCAATTAATAGCCTGGGCTTTTATTTGCTTAAATCACTGAGCTCTCCCTGCTCATTGTTTCCGTCAAATAAACTGAACGATTAAGTTGTGGAGAATCTACGGATCTACCGATGTGTAGCAAGTCCATACTGACAAAAAACTTTTATATTGCTATGCATAATCTTAGAACTAGGAGCTTACAATTAGCTAAAGCAGGTGACCCGGCACTTTTATACATCCAGAGAACTTCTATAAAAACCAGACTAGGCGTCTAATTGAGACCTGCGTTTACTTGTCAAAATATTTAGCCACAGTTAAAGGGACTAAGTGGGACAAGGCTAATTGGAGTTTTACGGCAATTAACTTATTTTACATTTGAGTATGAAACGTGATTTTGGTGTCAGTCGGATGATGTCATAGTTCGGGTGGCACACGGACCCAGCTTCATAGTCGTAGTTGTTTAAAAAAGCAAGCACGGTGTTTTACAATCTTACCAGCTCGAGAAAGTCAATAAGTGAGTAATAATCAGAGGAAGGTTTTCTGTTTTCCATCTGAAACGCCCGTTTGAATGTAACACAATGTTTAAAAGAGGAGTGGAAACGAAGCCATATGAATCTCAAATGCACTTTATTATTAGAACTCTAACATATTAAAAACTAATGATTAGTAAATGTTTGTTTTGAATCGAGCAAAGACCACAGAGAATGAACAGTTTATGGAGAGATCAGTAAGTTATCAAACAAACTAAGGCAACAGAAACGTTGGATTACAGGGGTACAAATGACAATAATAATAACATTTTTTGGTAGATATCTTTAGTTTTTTAACCAAAAATGTAACTCATGCAAGTCATTCATGAAGGGAAGTTTTTCTGTTTGTCTGTGTTAAACCATTTTTCTCCTTTCTGAGCAAATGTGTGTATTGAGATTATCTGTTTTATGTTGTTATGATGTTTGCTGCAACATGAACTCTGTTCACTTTTGAAACTGTGCTGTTACGAAATATGATGTGATAATGATTCAGAGATTGTTATTTTTAAAATGAAGAATAAAGGTTGCTGATGATGAGAAAATGATTCTGGTTACCTTTGCTCATGTATGCATGTTGGTAGAATGAGTGAATGTGGGCCTTTGTTTCATTTAACATCCCAGAGGATTTACATGATTACACCTAGTATATTGTTATATTGTGTATGGTTTAGTCATACAAAAGGAAACTTCAGGGGTTAAGGGATTTTAATTTTGCTCAACATACATGCAGAAAATTATGTCAAATGTAATTTGTTAGGGGACAAATATGCCCCTGAAAACTAATTTAAAATGTCATAATCATATCTTAACCTTTGCACACATTTATATACACTTCCCACTCATCCTGGAAAACAGCTGATCAATTTTCCAGACATGAAAAAGTCAAATGTCCAGGAAAATTATGTTGTGGTTGCTCGGTTTTGTTGCGGCAGGGTTGTGAACACACCCCCACATGTAGCACAGGCTGGATGACATCAGTTCAAGTTATTGAAACTCACAAATACATATTATCATCAAAAAATAAATATTAGTGACACAAGGTTTGGGTTTCAACTCTAGCAATGTTTTCAAATATGTTGGGTATTGTTGAGAAAGTAGCATAAGAATGAAGAGCAGTGAAAACAATGAATGGGAGCCCAGCTGTATGTGAATCAAACACCAGCTAAATACTAACTAACAGCACTTTTTGTACCATTAAACTGAGTTTGGGATGAGGACCACAGGGATTTGAGAAAGCTAAAGTTTAAGAGGATGCTGGGATTTGTTTTAGGTTATTATTTATTGGTGTTCAGGCAGCAGTGGTTAAAATATAGTTAATTAATTTTAAGGGTTTTCCAAAAGAAACAAAACAAACTACAATATCAATCCATAAAAAAAAAATGAAAATACAGCAATAAAACAAGGCAAAATCAACTTGTCATAATTTCTAAGCATTTAAGAAATTATTTCTTAGATAAGTTATAGCCACAGACAGCACGTCTTTAAAATCAGACTTCTGCAGAGAGGAACATTAGGGCGTGATCCCTGTCTGTCTTACCAGTTAGATCGCCACTGAAAAAGTCCTGGAAAATGATCTCTAGGAAAGAGTGACTGTCAGTGACTGTTCTGAAGTTCACTGTGCAGCAGTCTGTATTTCTCATATTACCAGTGGATGTTGCTTCAGGTCTGATAGATGTGTAAGTAGGCGACTGTTTAACTAGCACTTCTGCGATAACAACTTACTCTTAACAAACTACCACTATGATCAGTCTGATGCCTTCAACATTAAAGGTCAATGTACATCAATGTCAAAATGCATCTGTACATATACGTTATATTTCTTAGTACTGATACATCCCCTGCAGACAGAAACCCAGTTGGCTCGGGTAAACATCTGTCTGTGTTTCCTAAAGCTATCTAGAAGCAGCAGAGCGGATGATGCCTTCCAGAACATCCACCTGAAAGAAAAGATCCAGAGAGAGAGTTGTTTAGTTGCTTGAGTTGTTGGTCATGTGAGCCGACGTCCCATCAGGTACCCGTGGTACTGACCGACTGAGGAAAGAAGCTTCTAAACTGCATCACATGCCCCCTAGCTAATGCACATTAAGTCAGACAGCAGGAGGTCAATAAGGCTTTTATAGCAAGTTCAATAAAAGCTTCTCCAATGCACAAAAACTGTGTCAGAAATATATTGTCCTGACTGAACAGTGACTGGTTGTTTGTGCTGACTAGTTGTTGTTTTTTAGGCTAGGCTACATTCCACGTGATCAGAGAAAGGGTTAATTTACAGCATTGGTCGGCAATAGGCGGGCCCACCAGTAATAATATCTGGCCCGTGGCCATAGCGGCTGGTGCTGATCTCAGTTGTGCTTTAAAATATTATTACTAACATTCAAAGCCCTCGACAATCTGTCTCCTACTTATCTGACTGACCTCATTCAGACCTACACTCCATCTCGTTCCCTGCGGTCTTCCACAACAAGTCTTTTGGCACCAACAACCATCAACCTCAGTACAATGGGTGCTAGAGTCTTCTCCTGTGCTTCACCCAAACTCTGGAACTCTCTCCCACCCACACATCCGTACACTGGACTCTATTACAAAATTCAAAACTGATCTTTTTGAACTACATTACATTTACATTTACTGACGCTTTTATCCAAATCGACTTACATTTGAGGAACAACATACAATCATTAACAGAGCATCAACTACAGATCTACAACTGACAATACATACTAGTAAGAGCAGCATTAAGTACTAGTAAGAGCTCACAGTACATATCACATCAATGGGGTAGATACCTAAGGAAGGAAGTAAGAGTTAACAAAAAGTGCAATCAAAACAAAAAGTGCAATCAATACAAGATCATTGTAGGGGATAGAAGAAGAAGAGCACAGGAAGTGCATGTTAGAGGTTAGGAGTTAGAGGTGTTATAAGAGGAAGTGTTCTCGGAAGAGATGAGTTTTCAAGAGCTTCTTGAAGTTAGAGAGGGACGCCCCTGCTCTGATGGCCTGTGGTAGCTCGTTCCACCATCGTAGTGTCACAGATGAGAATAGCCGGGACTGGGATTGCTTTGTGTGAAGGGACGGCAGAGCCAGGCTGCGTTCGTTGGAGGAGCGTAGCGGGCGAGAAGGAACGTAAGTTTGTATTATGGAGTTTAGGTAGATGGTGCAGACCCAGTAGTCACTCTGTATGCAAGCATTAGTGACTTGAATTTGATTCTGGAGGCCACGGGGAGCCAGTGGAAGTCACTGAGTAATGGAGTGAAATGAGTCCTTTTGGGCTGATCAAAAACCAGACGTGCTGCTGCTTTCTGAACCATTTGTAAGGGTTTCACCGCACAAGCTGGAAGACCTGCTAGGAGGGCATTGCAATAGTCGAGGCGAGAGATAACCATGGCCTGTACCAGAAGCTGGGTGGCGTACTGAGTGAGGGAGGGCCTGATTTTCCTTATGTTGTATAGAGCAGCAACATGGTCTGAAAAGGACAGCTGGTCATCAATCATGACACCTAAGTTTCTCACCACCCTGGTTGGAGTGATGGTTGAGGAGTCAATTTGTAGTGTGATGTTATGGTGGATAGATTGCTTGGCTGGAATAAGCAAGAGTTCAGTCTTAGAGAGGTTTAGTTGAAGGTGGCGAGCCTTCATCCATCCATGTCCGAGAGACAGTCTGTGATCCGCGTCGAGACGGTGGGATCACCTGGCGGGAAGGAGAGGTAGAGTTGCATATCGTCTGCGTAGCAGTGGTAAGAGAAGCCGTGCGAGCGAATGATCGGCCTCAGTGAGGTGGTGTAAATTGAGAAGAGAAGGGGCCTAAGCACTAGCATATTCCCAAGATTCCCAGACCGTTGATGTTTCAAATTTTATTTACCTTTCGTTTTTATATTTTTATTTGCAGCAATACTTTATGTCGTGTTCAATTGAGAGCTTTAACTTCGAAAAGTTCTGAAGAAAAAAATAAATAAAAAAGAGTCTCTGGCTTGCACGACACAGCTCTGAAAAAGCCGTCAGTGAACGTGAGATCGGATTCCCCTGAATGAGAAAAGCAGGAATTTCCTCTGCCTGGAGATACTGGGGACATGAAAATAAGCATCCATAGGTTGATGCAGACCAATCGCAGGGATGTACACACCCCTGCTCATGCTTAACTGTGATATGTAATGCGATCTCTAAATACCAGCAGCAAATGAGGATTGAACACACAACCCTCCAAACAGGAGTGCTGTGCACCACCAAATGAGCTAATCAGTAAACTTGGGAATATAAATGATCAATTGACGATGTTCTGGCCCGCCATCTAATGACTTGGAAAAAAATTGGCCCAATGGCAGAATTATATGCCGACCCCTGATTTACAGTGTTGGGCAAGTTACTCAGAATTTTTTATATATTAATAGTTAGTTATTACTCCTTAAAAAAGTAATATTACTTTACTTATTCGATCTATGTTAACTTTTAAGGACACCGAGACCATTTTACACGCCTTCATCTCATCACGCCTGGATTATTGCAACAGCCTTTTCACCTGTTTAACCCAAAAATCTATTGATCGACTCCAGACTGTCCAGAACTCAGCTGCCAGGCTTTTAACCAGAACAAAGAAATATGACCACATTACCCCTGTTTTAGCTTCATTACACTGGCTCCCAGTATGTTTTAGAATTGACTTTAAAATTTTATTGATCACTTTTAAAGCTCTTCATGGCCTCTCGCCTTGTTATATCTCTGACCTTTTATGACTTTAATTTATGATTTGATTTTATTCTATTCTATTTATTAATTGATTTTATTCTATTTATTTTTATAAATATTTTATATTGACTTTTAACATGTGTTTTAGACTCTTAAGTGTTTTCTTGCTTTTATCATGTGTTTGTTTTTATGTTTTATTGCCTTTGCACTTGTCAAAGCACTTTGTAACTTGTTTTTGAATAGTGCTCTATAAATAAAGATTATTATTATTATTATTATTATTATTACTGGGTGGTAAAAGTTAGGTTACTCGTTATGTTACCATACAGTGGTTGTTACGTTATAGCCACTCTCTCCCGACGAGTCCAAGCTGCCGGAGTTTCTTCTGTAAGTTTCACGTTGCTGTGCTGCTTCAGGTAACGTCACACTATGTCAGCGCCACTTGGACAAACTACATTATGTCCCATATAAAGATGTAGGCATCAGAGCTGCTTGAGGTTTCTATTTATTAATACATATTTTTGCTTTATTTCACATTTGTTTTGTCAATTTTAATTCACTGAATCGTGGCCTTTCTGCTCTCAGGGTTTTTACCAGCTGACGGTCGGGCTGTGGTAAGATGCATATAAAAAGTAATGTGGTATTTCACTGTATAAGTTCTCCCAGAGCTGTTAAGCAATCTTATTTAACTGTTCTGAGTTCTCCATGGGTGTTCAGAGGTTCCCTAAATACTCAGATGTACAGCCAATCACAATCTGCCACTTTATCACACAAACAAACAGCCAATCATGTTATGTGATGTTACCATGCAGGTGCAGGACTCCGAGCAGATCTGGTACCTGCCGGTTTGTCCCTACAGCTGCCTGGCACTACTAGCATTGGCCTAAACGGTCCTTGCCAGCAGAAGGATCTGCTTACCTGGCTGCTGTCTCCCACGCTGAGGTTCTTGAGCCGGTAGACAGTCACTTGTCCATCACTGTCTCCTACCAGGACACAGTCTGTCTGCGTGGCAAAAAGGAGGGACTTCATCTTCACACCAGGGGCAGCCGGCTGCACAAGGACTGGGTCCAAGCTGAAGGAGATAAGTGTTTATGGTGGATTCATCAGAGAATGAGTGAGAGAGACCACAATCCCAGACAGATTCTCCCCTTCGTCTGACTCACATGCTTGAATTCAGGTCCCAGATCTCCAGCTGGCCCTCATTAACGGCTCCGAATACTGTGGCCCGCTTTGGGAACCAGTTGACGTCGCACACAGCTCTCTGGTTGGAGGTGAAGCCTAATAGGGGGCTAAGGTGGTCCTGCTTCCACAGCTGGATGGTCCAGTCAGAGGAGCAGCTCAGGAAGACATCGGGACTGTGTGGACACCACGCGATGCGGTTCACAGGACACTGAGGGGCGAGATGTCAACGTTACTGAGGTTCTCTCTGATTTCTCAACTGAGTAGCAGAACACAGACCCACTGAATAACACCAGAAACACGCGGTCACGGAATTTAATTTCAGCATTAAAATGTAATTTTTAAATAAAACATAATTCTGTTGACTCCTGATGATATTATTTCTAGTAGTGACTGGACACTTTGATTAGTTATCCAATTATTACAGTTAATTAAAGTTTTGTTTCACCAAACAAACATTAAATTGTGGGTATACTTAAGACCTGATGATGAAAGCTCTCCCTGTCCTTTTTTACATCAGTAAAGCCATTTATTTTTTACATTTTGATACCTGTATTGTCTACACTGTGATGCAGTCTTCTTCTTTATCTCTTCTCTCGGGGCACTGCTTCGTTATACAGCGTCCTGCTGCCACCAGGTGTGGATCTGAGTCAGACTGCTTGAAGTCATTTGCTAAACGTAGGCAGCTTTTCAGGTAAATTTTTTTCACATTGGGTGATTTGACATGCAAACCTAACTACAACTGGTGAGGTAAGATTGTTCTAAAAAATAAGCTTTCATGTATGAACTTAAGCTCTAGTCAGCAGAAATATTACGTTCCCCACACTGTGCTTGTTGAGTACATGTCTTTCATCAAAACATTGCTGCTATTCAAAGACTTCACATGGTACCCGTTAATTCAAAATGACATCTTTTAAACCTGAATTACATCATGTGTGTGATTCAGGGCTCAGTTCAAACAGGATCAAAACATCAGTTGTCTCTCGTCGTTAACTACTGTACATATTTTTTCCGAAATAAGGTCCCATGGGCGGGAAGCGGAAGCGAGTGACTTAGGCTCTCTATTGATTGCACAACTCTTACTTCTTCCCCTTGGTATTTACAATAGACTGTATATAAAAAGGTATTTACCCCATTGATGCCATACACACTAATGGCTCTTACTCTTGATTTTCCTAATTATCAATATAATAAATGTTTAATATATCGTCAATAAATATTTGGTTTAATTAATTTGAATCACGGACAAATTAGCCTTTAATTTTTCTATAAAAATATTTATTTTGTTGAGGAAAAGGGACTGAAAAAAGATTTACTAATCATATTTGTTGAAAAAGATTTTATTATAATAGTTTTGAATGTTCTACCTAAGATTTGTTAAGTGATGCACTGTTTGGCATCAAGTGCTTATCACCATATAGAGAAGTTTAAAAACACAATTAGCCATCTGGTTTCTTCAATTTTCACTCAGGAGCAAAAATCAGCCTTTAAACTTTAAAGAAATAACGATTTGATATATATCGTGATAATTATCGCTATCGAATGACATGAAATGTTTTTATCGTGGTAACATTTTTGGCCATCTCGCCCAGCCCTATATTCATGTTTTACTTGCTTTAAACCAGAGTTATCAGAAGGACCTGAAGGATCATGATGGACTTACAAAGTGTTTCCTGTAAGTGTCCACAAACTGCTGACTGTTGGAACACAAGCACTTGTGGATGAGACCTTCCCACGTGCCCACCAAGTAGATGCTTGAATCCTGGAGGAATAATGCGGAGGAGACGTGTGATCCATGATTACAGTGGAGGAATCAATTCCACAAAATGAACAACCTTAAACTGTTCATTGTACAGAAAAAGGCTGTTTTAAAGCCACAGACTACGTTAGTGATACTTACTGTTGGATGGAAGTCAAAGCACAGACCCGGGATCAGTGCTGACAGAACACTTTCCGTCCTGTTCCCTCCAGCCTTCTTTGCTGTGTTACGAATCTTCTTGAGCTTCATCAGGTCTATGGCAAGAGACGCACAACTGGTTTGAAAACAATATGCCTCATTTGTTTGAATTATTTGTTACAAACAAAGACATCAATTCAACATGAGCACGTTGGGGGGGGGACGGGGGCTGTGGCTCAGGAGGTAGAGCGGGTTGCGGCTCCTCCAGGCTGCACGTCGAAGTGTCCTTGGGCAATTACATTCACGTTCTCGTAGCATTTTCAAATACTAAATGTGTGAGTTTGATTTTGTCTTGCTTTGCAGTTCAAACATGACAAAAATGGTAAAAATAAATAAATCAAATCAGGCTTACTGACAGAATTTCTCATTGGTCAATTGGTGCAGGTCACTCAACCTTAGGAACAAAAATAGATTGCAAAGCATCATCAAAGTGTGCCGGAAAACTGCAGGCACAAGTTTGAAGAAGGCCAGTTCAATTCTGGCTGATTCTAGCCATCCTCTGTTTGAGAAGTTTAGGTTGCTTCCTCCGGGCCGTAGATGCAGAACGGCAACATGCAGGACAAACACATTTAGGAATTTGTTTGTCCCAGTTGCCATTGGGGTTTCAAATGATTCACTGAAATTCCATTCAATTGTTTTATTGTTTTTCAAATTGTTTTATTGCTTTTACTTTAACTGTGGTCTTTTTAACGTAGTGCATTTCTTTTGCCTATTTTGATATTGCTTGTTTGTGAGTCATGTTGATAGTTTTCTGTTGACAGCTGTCTGTACAACAAATTGCCCCTCGGGGACAATAAAGAGTTCCTTGATCCTTGAATTGCGGTTGACTACATGTTGTTTCCCTGTCCTTTAAACAGTTCACAGGGCTTTTAAATGAACTGTTATAGAGAACTTTTTCTTTCAACAGACTTTGTTAATGGGGTGCATTGCAGTTCTGGTTACTTCTGAATGTTTCTATGCTCTTACAGTCTTTTTAACTATGCATGTTGAGCTGAAGTAAAACAGTAAAACCACCACTTGTTGCTGAGTACTGTACCTATACAGTCGAGTCCATTGTTGCAGACAAACCACTTGCTGATCCTGCCATCTGCAGCCACAGAAAAGAGAGCTTCTACATTCTCCTCTCCTGTTAAACTCAACGCTTGTTGGATCCACCTGAGCTGCCACACCGGACCCAAGTGCTTGTTGGGGCTTTCACTGCACACACAAAGTAGTAAAGAGCAAGAACGTGAGCAGCAACAGAAACTGTTATTTGTGTGTGATGTAAGTAAGAGTCCTCACCTGCTGCTGACGACACAGGATCGGTTGTCTCGACTCTGCACACTGTACATAGCGATGCTGCCATCTTGCATCCCCACAGCCAGCTGACTCGGGTTGTTGGATGAGAAATCCAGGGAAGTGACGGCGCTGTCACAGTGGATGATACGCTCAGGCCACTGCAGAAGGGACACATGACAACATCTGGGATGGTCACATGGCTCGCCCACATTAACTAAATCCTAAGCATAATCGAGTAGCGTCAGTCTATAATAAACTTATGACTTGTGATATTAAACCACTCCCAGTAATGAAGAAAAAGATTTTCTTCATTTTGATTGGAATTGGCCGAAAAACCTTGCTCATCAGATAATTCACTGACCTATGTATCAAATGTTCTGACTCAGTCAGAGGAGATTATTGACATATGTTCTGGGCCTACCATCAGCACCTTTTAGGAACATATCAATACAACAGTTGGAATTAACATTGCTAAGGTCTTCCCCTGCTGTCCTGCTCTTTTTGTGTACAACCCAAACTTTTTGGTATCTTTCCAGGAGAAACACTGCCTCTACAGCTGCTTGAAATGTTGAAATGTCAGCTTGAAATGTTAACTGCCAATGAGGCTGAAGTTGATACTGTGAGCAGTTGGTTTAAAGCAACAGATGAAATACAGGCGATTATGTAAACCTAATCTTCAGCCTTGCTTTTTTTCTTTACATCTGCATACATAGCACTTTCTATTTAGTACTGTGGGCCATAACAGGTAATATAGGTATTTGTATCTGTAAGTTTGCCTGTGTGTATTGTAATTAGGAAGTTTGGATCATAATCTCTGCCTTCATGGTTCTTTATTTAAATTTTAGTAGAGTAAAATGTGGAGTAACGATTACATTTTTAGGTTTGGATATCCTGCGCATTAGTATGGACTCACAATACTCTTTAATCATTTGAAGGACTTCTGAGCAGATATTTAAGATCAAATAAAACAACCCTGTGGTGTTCATTATTTATTTATGTATGTATGTAGCCTATGTGTTAATTTCCTTTGTCCCTGAATGGATATTAATATGTGCCTGGTGATTTACAATAATGTTTTGTTTCTTGTCAAATATTTGATCACAAAAAAGCAGCTGAGGATTAAGCTTGGGAAGGTAAATAAATGTTAAAACAAAGTCATACCGTGGGGTTTTTGAGAGACCAGCAGCACACCAGACCTGGTTTCTGGTTATTTAAGTCGAACTCACCATAGCCCACGGCCAGGAGGTCCTAGCAAAGCAGAGCACAAACACGTATGCCTTGGTGAAGTAACACGCATTTGACTTATTCACATATGTTGCCATCAACGGATGAACAATTAATCAAAATCTTATCAAATCGCAATAAAGCCTACTGCAATTTTCAATATTTGTTAAAGGCAATATGTGTGTCAAAATAGCATTTATTTTTATAAATTAAATTTTTTTGTCACATCATATAATACAGACTTAAGAAAACATCTTTGTTTGGTACAAATGACTCAATATTGATTTAAATATGTTTTTCAATTAAAATGAGTGAATAATTATGTAAAAATTATCAGTTAAAATAATCGCAATTAAGTATGTTTACAAAATCGTTCAGGCCCTATTCTTCATCTATTCATAACTTTTTCATTTTGATTGCCCGTGCTGATATTTTATTATGTTGGTCTATTCTGCACACACGACATCTATTGCATGAATGTCTGTCCTGGGAAAGGGGACCCCTCCTCGGCTGCTTTTCCTGGGTTCAAAAGTGTAGTAACTTTTCAACAACTGTTGGGATGCCTGTTGATTTATGATATGAAGTAACATTTCTCTTCTTCGTGACTGCAGGTGATGTTCGTTTAGCAAGCAGGGAATCCTCGTCTGATCCCACAGCATACTTTAATTTTCCCTTCGCGGGGTTTGTTAAATTTCCCATAAAAAATGGTCTCCTCATAATTTTACAAACCACATGCTGCATAACGTTACTTTACATTACAGTGTGGCTCCAAACATATATGAAGTCATTAGCAGGGCCACGCCTCAACCACACCTCTTATCACCTGTCAAGCTACTTCCGTATCCTGTCCACCCTCACTCAACCTTCCTCTGCCCAGCACTACTTTCTCTTCCCCCTTCTGCTCCACACTGAATCTCTTCCCCTCCAAGCCATCCTAGACCGGCCTAAACAGACAACTTCCTCTCCCACGTTCTTCCTCATCCATTCACCCATCCTCCGCATCCTATGCTACAGGTGTGTCTGTGTTACCGGGTTCTTCTTGTTCCAGACCATGCTGCTGATGCTGCGTCCTCTGCTGAGCTCACAGCTGAAAGCCCAGAGACACTCCAGGGCTGGCGATCGAGGTCTCTCTGTCTCCCTCTGCTCCAGCACCCCAGGCTTCACCGGACTGTCTGGATCTGACACAGTTATTACATTTATACTGACTGTTTCATTTATTTATCCATTAGTGTGCATTAACTCTCTGAGCTCACCCGTGACCATCTTGAGGCCAAAGTGAACAAAAGGCAGCCCATGTGATAATGAGCTGAGTTTACCTTCCAGCGTGGCCAGCTCTCTGAAAGCAGCCAGCTTGGGTTGGAAGGTGTTTCCCACTACGCTCCTCTCCATTACTAGTAAAGAATGTTGGAATTTCTCCGACAGCATGATCAGCGGCAGGTTTGACTCAGAGCTTAAACTGTTCCCAAACGCTTCCACTTCTTTCAGTGAGCTAGCAGCACTGGCTGAATAGAGAAACAGAGAAGAGGAAATTATACAAGCAAGTTACTGCAAAACAATCCTGAATTAAGAATAAAACAATTTTTTATCTGTGAGAAGTCAGATTACTTCAGTCAGCCAGTGGTCTCTTCATTTTCTCTGCACAGTATCTATGAAGTCGTGTTCATTTATCCACCACCCACGAACATTAGAGTATTCTTGTCTTTTTAAAGTGTAATTACACTCAATAAAACCCGGACTAAAGCTGATTATCCCCCCAGTGTCCTTCATTGTTACCTGTACTGGCTGTGCTGCCCACTGACACGCTCCTCTCTGCACCTCTGCCGGTGTCCACACCAGCCTCCGGATGCTCAGGCCTCTCTGGTTCGGGGCCGCACTCTGTGTCGTCCTGCTCAGGGCTGATCAAAGTGTTATACATGTCCCAGGTGGTCACAGTCGTGGCTGTGGACATGGAAACATTTGAGAAAGACCAGCCACTTTGAAAAGCTGAACACCATTTATGTAACTAGCCAAGCGGCCAAAAGAAAATTCAGTAACTGCGGCTTTATTAGGATCGTAACCTGAGTCCGCCGTGACTATGCTGTCGCTCTGGACCTGCTTGTTTTTAGATGCTCCATTCAATGTCTGCGTTGATCGATCCACGTACTTATCATTGCCCATTCGGTTCCTGTAAACCTCAGCATACCGGTTGTTTCTCTCTCTGTGAAAACAAGGTGAGGGTGACACCAGCTTGTTAAAACCAAAGATATAGATTTTATCCACAGTCACTAGGGCTTGGGGGAAAAAATCAATACAGCATAGTATCTCTATATTTTCCGTGGCAATACTGTATTGATACACGGACGCCAAGTATTGATCTTTTATTATAAAAATTGCACGTGAGAATTTAACTTTTTGGTGCTAGAACAATACAATCTACTGCTTTTTCAGTCCACTAGAAAACTCAACAGCACCATCTAACAGACTAAACAAGTGAGATGAACAAAAAGAGAAATGTATCTTTTTAGATAAAACAGATGTTGACAAAGTTGGGGACATGATTTGAAGTTGGACCGGTCCAGTAGACATTTCAATCTCTGTCTGTTTTTGCAGATCAGAAGGATTAATGGTGCGTTCGCATGCTCCTCGGATGGTCCCATTTCCCGAGTTATGAAGTCGTTGTTCCAACTTCGGTGTGTCCGTGTGCTTTTAAGTCGTAATGTGGAAACAACATGGACGGTGTTACAAAGATGTGTTGGACAGTCATTGTCATCCAAGTGTGCTGAAACAGTTTTCTATTACAAGGTGATTTTTGTCCCAGAATTGTTACTGCACCAGTACTTATCCTGAAACTACTCAAATATAGCTTGTACTGCAAATACTACTAATAAATAACTTCCTAACTAATCTAGCTCACTCTACATGGACAGCAAACTAACTAACCGTTAACAACTTCGCACCATTAACGTAAACGTTTCTAACAATTCTGATTATTCAGACACCACATATAGGTGAAGCTTGAAAAATTTGCATATCGTGCAAAAGTTCATTTATTTCAACTTAAAAGGTGAAACTAATATATTATATAGACTCATTACATGCAAAGTGAGATATTTCAAGCCTTTGTTTGATATAATTTCAATGATTATTGCGTACAGCTTATGAAAACCCCAAATTCAAAATCTCAGAAAATTTGAATATTACATGAAATCACTAAAAAAAAAAATTTAATAAAAAGGATTTTAAATACAGAAATGTCAGCCCTCTGAAAAGTATAATCATGCATTTGTACTCAGTACTTGGTTTGGGCCCCTTTTGCATGAAATACTGCCTCAGTGCGTCGTGGCATGGATGCCATCAGCCTGTGGCACTGCTGAGGTGTTATGGAAGACCAGGATGCTTCAATAGCGGCCTTCAGCTCTTCTGCATTGTTCGCTCTCATGTCTTTCATCTTTCTCTTGGCAATGCCCCATAGATTCTCTATGGGGTTCAGGTCAGGCCAGTTTGCTGGCCAATCAAGCACAGTAATCCCATGGTCATTGAACCAGGTTTTGGTACTTTTGGCAGTGTGGGCAGGTGCCAAGTCCTGCTGGAAAATGAAGTCAGCAACTCCATAAAGCTCGTCTGCTGAAGGAAGCATAAAGTGCTCTAAAATGTCCTGGTAGACGGCTGCGCTGACTCTGGACTTAATAAAGCACAGAGGACCAACAGCAGCAGATGACATGGCTCCCCAAACCAACACAGACTGTGGAAACTTCACACTGGACTTCAAGCATCTTGGATTGTGTGCCTCTCCGTTCTTCCTCCAGACTCTGGGACCTTGGTTTCCAAATGAGATGCAAAATTTGCTCTCATCAGAAAAGAGGACTTTGGACCACTGAGAAACAGACCAGTTCTTTTTTTCTTTAGCCCAGGTAAGACGCTTCTGATGTTGTTTGTTGTTCAGGAGCAGCTTGACAAGAGGAATACGACATTTGAAGCCCGTGTCCAGGACCCGTCTGTGTGTGGTGGCTCTTGATGCAGTAACTCCAGCCTCAGTCCACTCCTTGTGAAGCTCCCCTGCACATTTGAATGGCCTTTTCCTGACAATCCTCTCCAGGCTACGGTCATCCCTGCTGCTTGTGCACCTTTTTCTTCCACTCTTTTCCCTTCCACTTAACTTTCTATTACTGTGCCTTGATACAGCACTTTGACAACATCCAACTTCTTTTGTAATTAACTTTTGAGGCTTTCCCTCCTTGTGGAGGGTGTCAATAATGGTTTTCTGCACAACTGTCAGGTCAGCAGTCTTCTCCATGATTGTGAATTCCACTAAACCAGACTGAGAGACCAATTAAAGGCTCAGGAACACTTTACAAGTGTTTTGGATTAATTAGCTGATTAGAGTGTGACACTTTGAGCCTACAATACTGAACCTTTTCACAATATTCTAATTTTCTGAGATTTTGAATTTGAGGTTTTCATTAGCTTTACGCCATAATCATCAAACTTATATCAAATAAAGGCTTGAAATATCTCACTTTGCATGTAATGAGTCTATATAATATATTAGTTTCACCTTTTAAGTAGAATTACTGAAATAAATGAACTTTTGCACGATATGCAAATTTTTCGAGTTTCACCTGTAAATGCACAGTGTGAGTGGTCTGAGTAGAGGACTTCACTCACACGATAGCTTCTGCGTCATCAGCATCCACTGACACAGAGGTGCTGGGTAAATCCAGCAGTGAGATGCTGTCTGTCTCAGACACGTAGACGTCTATGACCTCTTTCAGCATGTCCTCCGTCACGTGTTCTTTCACAGTGCCTCCTTTCCTCTGCACGTCTGGCAGGAAACAAAAATACATTTTTACAAAATATTATTATATATACACAAGATACGTTAGAGCTGCTACAGAGAACTGACATTCAATCACAATAAAATGCTGTAGGTGTAACTGTACTTTGCTGCATTTAATTTAAATTAACTTGTCGTGTGTAGATGGAGCTCAGACAATGAATTAAAAGTAATAAACAATAGAACAAAACTTATATATGTATGGAAACCTGAAAAGTTGATGGGCATGTCCCGTTTGGAAAATGTATCCTCAATCTCCTCATTCACTGATTCTATGGTAGACTGGCTGGAAATTCTGCTGCTTCCTAATATTGACCTGCAAAACCATGTCAACAGTCCATTTTTAGAAGGTGAAACTGTGTGGCACCTGCACAAAAAGCGATGTCAAACACTGTTATTATACATGACACAACGTCTTAGTGCCTTCTAAGACATGTGGCTACAAATCAGATTTTATGTGCATAAAGGTTAAATGACTATTTTCTTGCCCCACATCATTTCTATTATAAATAAATCATTCAGTCCTCTATTTATAGGTGATTTAGTTAAATTGCATTTAATAAAGTGGCCTCAACAATCATATATTATTATTATTATTATTATTATTATTATAATACAGTTTTCCTGAAGTCAACTAATGCCATGTCAGATCAGCTCCAGCTGTTTGCCAGCCCTGGTACCTGGAGAAAGGCATAGCGAAGCTCCCGGTGACTGTTATCTGGTCTGATGCTGATCCAGCAGAGATTTCATCCAGAAAGAACCTGCAGTTGGCTTTGTTCTGCACAGCTGTTGGATCTGCCCGGTACAGCGGCTGAGGAGTGACGTCATTGTCTTCTTCATCAAACACCTGCAGACAGGGGAACAATGAGCCGCCTCGCTACAGGAAGAAGGTAGATTATTCAAAACCTTAGAAAGATAAAAGTACACTTTGATTTAATAGATATTATGCAAAATATCTCAAGATATGAGTGAGTCCTATTTCAATAACTTGGACTAACTAATGTGACTGAGAGGAAATTAGTTTTGCTTTAATAATGTAAGGACTATTCTGATCCACGCTCCAAACCAAGTGATGCCGGTAGATCCAAAGAAATGGTCCTGGTGTATTTCAATGTATATTACAGTATTTTTTTTTTCAATTGCTAACAAGCATCTGACAATACTGAAGCCACTTTTTCAAAACGCTTCATACAGTCTGCATTACCAATATGCATCTTGGCCAACAGTTAATCTCACCTCCAAAACGTCACTCCAAAACTACCAAAACACTTCATACATGTCTCAAAACAAACTCGTTCGACCAAAACACTGTCTCCCTCTGAAAGCACACACTGTCACTCATAACACTAAAAACACTAATAACAGGGAGCATTATACATAAATTATGAACTTTTGATTAATATTTCACATAAATCCGTATATAATTATAGAATAAATAACAATATATTTTCACATTAAGGACTGGACTAAAGTATATGTAATAAGAATGAATCAGAAATGCAGCAATTTGCTTCAACATCCTTTATTTGTTCTATAACATTGGGTATGATAATTTACTTGATAAGGGGCCCATAGAGAATGCTTCTGTACAGGGCCAGATTTATGTGCGATGCCCCTGGACGTAAACATAAATGTTCTGCTAACTTTTCTCTACATTTCAGTCTGGTTTATGCAGAAATGCAGGCCATTTGCCAGCATCAAAAACACCCTGTAAATTGATGCTTTAATCCAGACTTTATCGTAAGCCTTACTGAACTTGTAAGGTTTTTATTTGTACTCCTGGAAAATGATAAAAATGTTGTTGTTGCATTGTATGTTTGTGCAGACATTGTTAATAAACAATAAAAAGAATGAGGGGAAAAAAACAAGTTGTGAAGTCGGAAGTTCCGAGCTGTCTGGAACGCAGCATAAGATCCACGGCGTGGGTAGAACCAGAGTAGAACCCGAGTAGAACTCACCCGAACAGCTGGTCTGGGAGTCTGCAGGACGCTCTTCTCCAGAAGTCTGCTGCCACCGCCGAGGCTGAAACTTTTCCTGCTCGGGGAGCCCACTGCGCTGTTTGTGCGTCTCGTGCTTTGGTTGACTCCATGTAAACCGGACACTGAAATGTTTACTGCTCGAGAGGAGCTAAGAGACAGCAAACATAATAAATTAGCACAACAGAATCAGCATGGCTCCAGTTTCTTTGACAAAACAAAACATAAATGTGCACTTACGGCCTCAGCACCCGAGTCCGTCTCATCTGTCTTCCCTCGTTTGCCACAGACATTATTGTTGTTGATGATGGTTTTCTTACTAAGTTGCCATGGCACCGTGACTCCCAGCGCCCCTGCTGGACAGTCCACATTATTAAACCTGTCATGCATGGATTAAAAACTACGCCTGTAAACTTATTTTGCCAACATATTTAATTTTGCACTGCAGACTCTGCAGAGGACACCATGCATCAACGGCATAAAAGTGATTTGATGAAACTCAGTATGAGTCCAAAAAACTACATGTTTTTAATATATTTACTAACTGCAAGTAGTATTATTCAAGTGTATCATAATTTTAAATAAAACACACAAAATAAGTCAGAACATATCGTTAACGTCCTCTGGAGTGAACAGATGGATTCAGTCACAGAACAAAAAGTAAAATAAATATATCATTAAAATCTGGTTTAAAGTATTTCTAACATCTTATTCTGTTGAAAAAATAGTTTTTTTGTACTGTTTTAGTTTGCTGATAAATAACTGTACAGTTATTGCTGAGGTACTTGGAACATCTACTCTTCCCTCCCCTATTTTGGATTTACTCTCACCTAAAGGATTATTAGGAACACCATACTAATACTGTGTTTGACCCCCTTTCGCCTTCAGAACTGCCTTAATTCTACGTGGCATTGATTCAACAAGGTGCTGAAAGCATTCTTTAGAAATGTTGGCCCATATTGATGGATAGCATCTTGCAGTTGATGGAGATTTGTGGGATGCACATCCAGGGCACGAAGCTCCCGTTCCACCACATCCCAAAGATGCTCTGTTGGGTTGAGATCTGGTGACTGTGGGGGCCATTTTAGTACAGTGAACTCATTGTCATGTTCAAGAAACCAATTTGAAATGATTGGA
>NC_060155.1:28270659-28311278 GCF_021292245.1 Micropterus dolomieu
GTGGGGGCCATTTTAGTACAGTGAACTCATTGTCATGTTCAAGAAACCAATTTGAAATGATTGGAGCTTTGTGACATGGTGCATTATCCTGCTGGAAGTAGGATGGGTACATGGTGGCCATAAAGGGATGGACATGGTCAGAAACAATGCTCAGGTAGGCCGTGGCATTTAAACCATGCCCAATTGGCACTAAGGGGCCTAAAGTGTGCCAAGAAAACATCCCCCACACCATTACACCACCACCACCAGCCTGCACAGTGGTAACAAGGCATGATGGATCCATGTTCTCATTCTGTTTACGCCAAATTCTGACTCTACCATCTGAATGTCTCAACAGAAATCGAGACTCATCAGACCATGCAACATTTTTCCAGTCTTCAACTGTCCAATTTTGTGGTGAGCTCTTGCAAATTGTAGCCTCTTTTTCCTATTTGTAGTGGAGATGAGTGGTACCCGGTGGGGTCTTCTGCTGTTGTAGCCCATCCGCCTCAAGGTTGTGCGTGTTGTGGCTTCACAAATGCTTTGCCGCATACCTCGGTTGTAACGAGCGGTTATTTCAGTCAAAGCTGCTCTTCTATCAGCTTGAATCGGTCGGCCCATTCTCCTCTGACCTCTAGCATCAACGAGGCATTTTCGCCCACAGGACTGCCGCATACTGGATGTTTTTCCCTTTTCACACCATTCTTTGTAAACCCTAGAAATGGTTGTGCGTGAAAATCCCAGTAACTGAGTAGATTGTGAAATACTCAGACCGGCCCGTCTGGCACCAACAACCGTGCCACGCTCAAAATTGCTTAAATCACCTTAAATCTTTCCCATTCTGACATTCAGTTTGGAGTTCATGAGATTGTCTTGACCAGGACCACACCCCTAAATGCATTGAAGCAACTGCCATGTGATTGGTTGATGAGATAATTGCACTAATGAGAAATTGAACTGGTGTTCCTAATAATCCTTTAGGTGAGTGTATGATGCAGTAAAATCAAATCAAAATGACATAAGATGTAAAAGATAATAATCAATTGTAGATAACGCTTTTGGGATCCGTCACATGGCGGCTGGTACTATGACTTAAACAGCTAAAAATGGCTTCCAAGTATTTGTCCATCTATGAATGAAAGGGTTAATGTTTGTTTTTCATTGAAACATGATGGTTACCAACTTTTACTTGTTACAGTTCTAAAAGAAAGAGAGAAATTACTTGTTATATCAGCAACTAGGAGGCAAATCAAAGTGACATTTATATTGTCAGCCTGATCTGATCCAGTATTAGGAATCAGTTTTTATGATCATGGCCCCTTGTGTTCACTTTGCTCACTCAGCTGTTGCCGTATCTAGACTGCAGATAAAATGACATTAAAGTGTTTTCCAGCCCGACGGTGTTGGGATCTTTAAAATGTAGAAAACTTAAGACATGCAGGAATGAACCTCTCAGGATTGCTCTCTCTCTCTCTCTCAATTTATTTATTCAGTTCGATATGCTTAATTGGCATGAATGTTTTGGTTCAACAATGTTGCCAAAGCAGAAAGTCACAATAATATAAATGCTGCTAAACAATAAAATGAAATTAAAAAAACAAATAGAAAAAAACAAACTAAAAACCAAACATATCTTATCTGTCTTATCTGAAATAATTATTTATTAATAATATTGCAGTTATTTTATTATATAATATATTTATCATAAATATCAAATATTTTAAAATGAAATGTATTTAATTCAAGTATAATCTTGAACAATTTATTTTATAATAATAAATGAATACATACATTGTGTGAAATTAACATAAAATTTAATTATTTTTTTTAAAGTGAAAAGACGTTGATCTTTCCAAGCTGTACCTGGCAATGGCCACAAAATGTTTAGTTTAGGAGATATTTACTTTCAAAGTGAAGGGTTTTACAGATTTGTGGAGATAATAATTAATAGTAATTAGTCATTTAGCTGACGCAAAGCGACAACTGCTGATATACTTCAGAGGTCGCCCACCTCTGGAGCAACTAGGGTTCAAGTGTCTTGCTCAGGGACACAATTGTGAATGTGTGCTAGTGGGAATCGAACCTAGGTCTCTGATCCATAGGTGTCATTTACTCTGGGTACACCGGGGACATGTCTCCACCACTTTTTGAAATGGCTGATTTTGCATTTCTTACAAATATTCTGAAAAACAGCACCAAGAAATGTTACTAACAAATGAAAATGCTTTGAGAAAGGTTTATTTGAACAACAAGAAAACATGCAATGCAATTTAGTTTTCCCTCATATAAAAACAGACATTTCCACTGTAAATTGGAGCAGAAAAGTTCTCCAGAACGCAGGAAATTACGAGTTTAATGCTCAAAATCTTCTGAGGGAGGACCCCCAGACCCCCTCACATATATTTCAGCATCAAATATTTAATCTAAATAGTGTTAAAAAATCTTCTTGTCTTGTTCTTGTGCATCGTCATGTCTCATGACCCAAATGTGTCATCATGCTCCTAATCTGGGCCCTTGTGTCCCCACCACTTTTCAACACAAAGTGACGCCCTTGGTCTGATCCGCTGCTCCATCACCAGAGATTTCACGAGTGTGTCACATGACCAGCTAGAGCGCGGTGCAGACGATTTGGCAGACCGGAAAATAAATGTATTAACTGCTCCCATTCGTGCATCTCCATAAACACATAATAGGCATCAAAATGTAGCCACTAGCCCTTTCTCTCTCAAAATCCCATCTCCCTCGATGGAGTTTATTTTTTTAGATTTAAACCTTAATTGACAGGTAGCCCACGGCCAGGTTGAATACAGCAGTGTAAGTTACAGTGAATCACAATAAGAAAAACTGATTTGCAAGAGTAAAGTGGATATTTTCTACACTGTGGGGAGGATAAATCTGTCATTGCTCCGCTGGTGTGGTTATCCCCTTCAGACCGTCTGACAGACACAGAACACCGTCTGGGACCTTGGGTATGTTAAGATGAGAGTCAAAACTGACTGAAACACTTCTCAATTCACAATCTCACCAAAAATCCACACACGCTTCAGTTTTCAGATGTTTATATTGCAAAACCAGCTACGTTACCACTCGGTCACAAACTGGCTGCGACTCACGATGCAAAAACAGAGCTGCTGCACAGTCACACCTGACACCACAATGCTCTCACTACAGTCCTCCCTCTGTTAGAAGCCTGAATAGAAACCTCTTCTAGAAAAGTCCAGTCCTTGTTTGACGTCTGATTGGGGCCTGGGGGCCAATCTGCTTGGTCAATCCATCAGGGTCTGAGCTGCTTGTATCTGATGCTGGCTGTACATCTCTGGCTGTGCTCGTACTGGCTGATGATCCCACATCGACTCTACTGACAAACTTCAGCACAGTCCCTGTACATTATAGATATTTTCTATATATTAATGTTATCAGCTGCATCAGGCCCATTCAAACTGGCTCCTCCAGGTTTCCTTCAATACATTGCATAAAATACTATTTATGAAATGACTGGGCTGAAAATGTGATGCTTATTATTTACTTCACAGCTAATCAATTAATAGTCGATGTGAATTCACTGTTTCCCATTTTGCATTAGTCCAGAGTTGTAAACTAAACTTCACTGTCTTGTTTAAAAATGATATGAGCAGTGCCATCACATCCTGTCTGGACTGGTCCCACAGATGTTCCTTGCTCGAATGCGTTCGTCGGCTTCATCAGTTTTACATTTGTTTTTCAGTGCTGCTCCACTCAGGTGTGCTGCAGGCGACTAATATGTAACGAGGTCTTGTACAGAACGTAAAAAGTCAGATATTTGGCTTTGAAATGTAGTGAAGTGAAAGTAAAAAGTTGCAACAACTAAAAAGTACAGATAGGCCTCCCGAAAAAACTACTTAAGTACAGTAACGAAGTATTTGTAGGGGAGAGCGGGGTATGTTGTTACACTTTTCACACCATCTAATATTTACTGAGCACCGAACATCACAATGGTACAAATGCCATACCAAATGAAAGAATGAAGTCTTGGGGCAGAATTTGGATAATAAATAATTTAATTCAAAACAAAAATGTTGGCAGAGCTCACATTAAGTGGGACAACCTCTTTCTTTGAACTTTAAAATCAAACGTTCTCTGGAGTGCAAATAGATCTATGGTAATTGAATGTAATGCTGCAGATAACTTGCTTAAATGTATAACTTCTTAACTAAACAGATGTGGTGTTTAAACACACTAATGCAACAATGTGCATTTTTGTACAACTTTCAGTATGCATCTGACTAATCAGACATGTGTTTAGAGTCACAGTTCTGGCACACATAAATTGCCTGGCCTGAGGTGCAAACATCGCAGGCCCGTTTGTTGCTTTTCACTCACTTAAACCACGTCTTCTTTGGAATACTGTATGAAAATGGTTCCACATAGATGAGGCCAACAGAGATGTCAGCAGCTTATGTCCAAATCCTTAGCTGTACTTCTGATTGATTTGTTCTTCAATTCACCTGCCTGACTGTCTTTAACATTATGTCAGGTGGTGTGCTGCCATTCTCTGTCTTCTGTTGGTCTTCTTTGCTTCGAAAACACATTCCTCCTTGCAATTACAAATAAATTACAAGCTTATTTGTCTATTACCCTTGTTGCCTAAAAATTAATCACTGTATGATGTAGTGTGTATGTGTGTGTGTTTGTATCTACTAACGTACTACATGCCTACGGTATAAGACCGTATATACTCTGTCATGAATTCAGTCTTGTCCAGGCATATGGCTGCTGCTGTAAACAACAGTCCCATTTAATACTTGTGTCAGAGGTAATTACACAATTTCACATAGTTTTTTGAGCATGTTCTATGTGTTTATTTGTACTGGGGCACGTAATCACATGTGACAACTTGCCCCGAACTGACATGTGTGCTAATGTTGGCTAAATCTCAAAGTTAGAACAACATAGCACTTCAGCTGAAGTATCAAAATACACGTTACTGTCTTATCTAAATTGTGCAAAGTTATCATTTTGAACATTCATACCTAAAAAAGTTGGATTGCATAAAACGTAAAGTGCAAATGTTTTACTTTTGAAAGAAAAAATATAGAAATTGTGCTCAGCTCAGATTAGAGGGACCTTGACCACATGTGAACAGGAAGTTGAACATAGAACAAGAAATCACACAAAGTGGCCATTTGATTTTTGACATAGAGCCTCTAGTGTTGGAGTTATGAGCAGTGTGACAACTTACACACGAGACAACTTACCCCGCTCTCCCCTACTACACATGTTAGCTTACTCAGTAATCCTTTTGCTGCGTTTCCGACCTCAAACTAGAAAAAGTACCAGGGGACCATTGATGTCACACAACAATGGAAGCACACACTGTAAATGGTAAACCATAAACTAAAAGGCTACGTAAAGTATGTTTGCCTGTAGGCTATTTCATTAAAATAATAGTCTACACTGAGAGTACACCTGACAAAAAACATCAGTTTACTTTGTCCATCAGCCATGTTTATCTTTGATTTCCCGCATCATGCACCATTATGTACCTGGAAGGCTTTGAGATCGGAAAAATCTTTAAGAAGAGAAAGCGAAGGGTTTCAATGGCTTAACTATAAACACAAAACTATTGACCTAAATCAGGAAAATACAATTAAACACCCTCCTCTCACAAAGAGAGTGGGAGTAAGAACAAGCACACAGCTCCAGCTCCAGGCTGCCTTCTGGCCCGCTGGCCCTGCAACAACCCCTCCACGGTCCCCACCCTCATTAGAGAGTGGGGACAGCTGCATAAAACCACTGTGCTGCAGGGTTGGGGGAGGGGCACAAGGGAGAAAGAGGGAACAGAAGCCACACAGAAAACAACTACAAGACACATGGATTTATGGACTTAACAACACACCATGTAGTGACGGCAGTTTCTCCTGTTTTATTCCAATCCATGGACCTTTGTTACATATACACTGTATGTATATATGTGAACATGCATAGTGTCATTTACACTGGGGACATGTCCCCACCACTATTTGATGGCTGATTTTGTCCCAATCACTTTTTTAAAGGATAATTTCTTGAAAATGTTCTGAGAATGTAAACTAACACATGAAAGTGTTCTGAGAAAGGTTTATTTGCACAATAAGAAAACATGTAGTGTTATGTAAATACAAAAGACACAAATGTGCATTGCCAAGAAAAAGTTACTCAAACTAAAAAAAGCAAACAAGATACTGATTCTAAAATCACCCCAAAACACGTGCATGCGCTGACACGGTTTGTTCTTTTGCAAGTCTTCCCTTCTCCCCTGTGAACATGACACACAGCCTGGACGCTGAAGAGTCTGGTTTGTTTCTAAAAGTGTGCAGCATCGAAACAACAAGGCAGATTAACATAACATCTAAAGGTAGGTGTTGTTTTTGGCATTGTTCGATGGACCCGGTATGTGTAGATGTGACGGATGTTTTTGTTTTGTCGACTCTGCAGCAGCCTACACTGCGCACTTTGATGCACATTATGCAATATGTTCCTGACCCACAGTAATTTGTACTCTGACGTCATATTGATCCCCCTTTATATTTCCTGAAATTGCATATGCTTAAGACCGTTTACATCCCCACCACTTTTCCACACAAAGTGTGTGTGTGTATATACGAGCCTTGTCCAAAGATAGTGATCAGTGAAATCACAGTGATCTCTGCTCTTTGGATAAGGCTCATAAACGTGACAATAAAAATCCCATCTGTCTCTCTGTCGCTGCGTGTTGCTCTGCAGCTTTTACAGAGACTACATATTTTAATCGTAAAGACAGCAGAAAGACCCGGCAGAAAAGGATGGGAGAAAGAGAGGACAATCAGAGAGGGGAAAGGATTAGCACAGAAGAAAACAGGTCAGTGACAGACAAGTTCTCACAACAGATAAAGCTGCATACAAAGCTAAAAAAAAGTGAGCTTGTGACAAGTTCTAAAACTAATTTATTTATATTAAACCTGGTGTGATTTGTGTCCTTGAGCAAATCCCACTAGAAAATTTCATTTTAAAGTCTAAATGTTGTTCAAATTGTTGCATAGATAGACGTGTGATTGGCTCTTCTGTGTGTGTTCCTCCAGGATAAGGGCGCAAGGTTTGGACTTAGGACAAAAGAAACAGCAAGACCTTTATCTGGCCTCTCTAACAAAACAGCAGCTGATAATGATATCTGTGGCTGTTGGACTTGTCCTCCTGCTGATTGTCATAACTGTCACAGCTGTGTTGCTCACCACAAAGTCAGGTACATTCTGCCCTTTGAGTTTTTCAGCTTTATGGGATTTCAACTAATTCTCAGTAAATACATTTAACAGTGATGCAAAATAAATCATTGTAAACAGACCACACTGTTTTATATGCCTAAAGTATTGAGCATAAAATAAAAACATGATAGTTGTGATTTATTTATAAGCTACTTTCATGGCTTAAAATGATTGTGTAAATATGAATAAAATAAAATAAATAAATAAAACGGTAAGCATGTGTTAAAAAATTAAAAAGATATTAAAATAAAATAATTAAATAAAACAGTAAGCATGTGTGTGTTAAAAAAAATACAAATATATTAAAATAAAATAATTAAATAATACAGTAAACTTGTGTGTGTTAAAAAAATAAAAATATATTAAAAATAAAATAAATAAATAAAACAGTCAGCGTGTGTGTGTTAAAAAAATAAAAATATATTAAAAATAAAATAAATAAATAAAACAGTAAGCAGTAAACTTGTGTGTGTTTTAAAAAAAATAAAAATATATTAAAATAAAATAATTAAATAAAACAGTAAGCGTGTGTTAAAAAAATAAAAATATATTAAAATTAAAATAATTAAATAAAACAGCAAGCGTGTGTGTTAAAAAAATAAAAATATATTAAAAATAAAATAATTAAATAAAACAGTAAGCGGGTGTGTGTGTGTGTGTGTGTGTGTAAAAAAAAACATATATATATTAAAAATAAAATAAAACAAAATAATAATAATTTGAAAATTTGTACAATTATTTATTATTATTATATATCAGTCTGAGGTTCCACTGCTTGTCCTCACTTCATGGCATGAGGAGGCATATTTTGCAGCATTTTACTGCACTTCTGCTTTGTTAAGATGAAACAAAGTGAAGGTGGGAGCTGCTAGGATAGAAAAAAAATGACATGTTCTCTGGAGAGAAAATCAGTCACTCAATATCCTCCCCTACGCTTCCAAAAAAGAAATAAAAACATAACATACTCTAAACAGAACGTCCTGTGTTTGTTTTGCTACCCAATCAGATTCCTCAGCTCCTCTTCCCTTGTTTCCCACTGGTGGAGACATGCTGGACTTCCTGGTTCAGTCGGGTCACATCAGCAAACCTGACGGTCTGTTGGCTACCTGGTTTCACAGAGCCAACAGCAAGAAGGAAATGAACAAAGCCCTCGCAAGTAAACTCACATTGACACACACAGATTCTTCTTTGGTGGTGGAGCTCTGCCGACTAACGTGGTGACAGTGGATTTATTTATACACACTCTCCTGTAACTATGAGGTTCAGATACTGGACATCACGCTCTGTCAACTACATGTTCCCTCTTCTCTCGTCCCCTCAGGTGATGTTATGATCCTGGAGTCTGATGTCACTGTGGAGGGTCATGGGACACCCAATGAGAAGCCAGTCCCTATCATGGCCCACCCCCCTGACATCTATAGTGACAACACTCTGGACCAATGGCTGGATGCTGTACTGGCCTCTAGAAAAGGTAGAGTAGATACAAAATGGAACAGATGTCTCTTTCTGTGTCTTTATCACTTTGTGTTGAAAAGTGTTGGGGACATAAGGGCTCAGATTAGGCGTGAGATGATACACTTAGCTCCCGAGACGTGATGACGCACAGTATTGGGTTTACGAGAACAAAACAAGAAGAGAGCACTAATTTAAAGACTTAATCTCCTGCATTCTGGAGATATTTTCTGCAGCAATTTATGGCGGAAATGTCTTTATTTATATAAAGGAGAAACAAAATTCAGGTTGCAGATGAAAATTCAAAATATAAAAATATAACCGAATATAATACAATACACAGTAACTAGTTTGTTTTTATCTTAAGTTACTTTTATTGGACAATGCACATTTCTTTCTTCTATATTTAAAATGCATTGCAGGTTTTCTTAGTGTGCAAATAAACCTTTCTCAAAGCATTTTCATTTGTTAGTTTCCATTTCTTGTTACTAGCTATTTTTCAGAGCAAATGTTTGACCAATTATGCTTTCAGAAAGTGATGGGGAGATGTAATAGTATTTAATAGTATGAACTTGTGGTCGGATATGTCAATCCATTTATTGTCAGAGCAAGTAGACTTGAAGCAGTACACAGCAACACACCATGCCAATACACAGAACGCTTACAACACTTTATCTGTACTTTTGTCTGTGTCCGTTCTTAAGAAGCAAACCACAGGGTTTTAATGCTCTTTGTCTCCCTGCAGGCATGAAGTTGGATTTTAAGTCTTTGGCATCAGTGGGTTTGTCATTGGACCTGCTGAGTGGAAAGAACAGTAGCAGAGGGATAAACAGGCCTGTGTGGCTTAATGCCGACGTCCTCCGAGGACCCAACGTACCAAACTTCCTGCCTCCAGTCAATGGAACCAGGTGAAGAAGCCTGATTTTTATGTATTTTGTCCATTTCCCTGCTGTTCACAAGCCAAATTAGTGCCCGATCATAATACATTTCTCTTCTGTCTTCACGTCCTTCCACCTTTTCCAGATTTCTGCAGCTGATTCAGGAGAAGTTTCCAGACGTCACTTTGTCTCCTGGATGGAAGGTAAGTTCACGTCCTGATCAGGAATCACTGTAGAGTATGTGTATATGACCCTATGGACGTTCCAGTCAGTTGGTCAGATAATCAGTTAGTCTGTGAGTCAAAGATATGTATAGGTAGGATTTTAGTAATACTACTTATTATATTATTATTATATTAACAGCCACACTAGAGGCTTTGTGAGGCTGTACTTAGGCACAGGGGCGCTTTGAGCAAAATGCCAACATCAGCATGCTAAAGTGCTGAGCTTCATGCTAATATTTACTAATTAGCAGTAAACCCAAAGTACAGCTGAGGCTGATGGGACATTGGATTTGCAGGTATTAGTTCATAAACCAAACAGAAATTTTGACCTGATGTTGTCTTTTGTTGCAGCTAGCTCAGCTGTAGACTTTCAGTCCTGTTGTAGTCCAAATGATTTTGATTCCCCGCTGACGTTGCATTGTTTCTGACAGGTAGCCTATGCTCCTCCACTTTTCATTAAAACCTATACCAGGTCCATGGTGGAAGACATGTATGATATGATCAAAGATGTCCCGCAAAAGGTAAGCTTTAACAGACACAAAAAACAAGTATCAAGCAGAGTGAAAATGGATAAATAATATCGTTAACTGCTAACTTCCATCCATCGTCACCCGCTTATCCTGCGAACAGGGTCGCTGGAGCCCGAGCGAACACCCTGGACAGGTCGCCACACATTGACAGACAACCAGGCACACGCACAACACGTCACCAATTAACCTAGTCTGCACCTCTTTGGACGGTGCACCCGGATAAAGCCCACCCAGACACAGTGAGAACATGCAAACACAGAAAGGCCTGGACCGACCAAGGTTCAAACCCACGACCTTCTTGCTGTGAGGCGACAGTGCTAACCACTGTTCTACTGCGCAGCCTACTTATCTAAACAAAACAAAGAACAAAAGAAAATACAGGCCGCTTACTTACGTCCTATAAACAGGAGAAATAGGTTTTAAAACAGAAAAAGCTTTTCCTCCCTAAAGTTTTCCAGGGCTGCACTTTAGTTATCGACTTACATTCTACTACAAATCTAAGAAGAAGAAGAAGAAGATACTTCTTTGATACTTTATTGTCACATACACACACATGTTGTGCGGCGCCCAGGAACCAACCAAATCGTAGTTCCACACTGGCAAGACTCAGCAGTCACTAAACAGCTCAGCAAGGCACGACAGAATCTGTTTGGGAGGCAGCAAAAAGGAGGAGACCTCACAGCATCAGCATGCTAGGAAGGTTCCTAACTGAGTGAAATGACCCCGAAGTGTTTAAGTGGCAGCCACGATAAGAGCTGGTCACCCACTTATCCTGCGTACAGGGTCGCTGGGGGCTGGAGCCAATCTCAGCTGACATGGGCGAAAGGCGGGGTACACACTGGACAGGTCGCCAGCCCATCGCAGGGCCACACATAGACAAACAACCAGGCACACGCACACCTAAGGTCAATTTAGGGTCACCAATCAACCTAGTCCGCACCTCTTTGGACGGTGGGAGGAAGCCGGAGCACCCGGAGAGAACCCACGCAGACACGGGGAGAACATGTAAACTCCACACAGAAAGGAACAACCAAGGTTCGAACCCACGACCTTCGTGGTGTGAGGCGAAGTAGCGAAGTCTTTAAGTGGCAGCCAATATAAGAGCTGGTTGAATTCTCTAAAAGCTGAGGAAAGGAGCCTCAATGCTATTATCATCATAACAAAATACTATACACATAAATCTTGTTTTGCTGAACCCCCACATTGTGGAATGTACTAAAAAATCTATTTTCTCAACATCCTTTCTTTTTTGCAAAGCATTGGGTTTGTCACTGTAGGCTAATTATTTTCCGTGGTTTAGAAGTAATGTGTTTTTTTTTAAGCCTAGAGTAAGTGCAGTAGGATTCTCTGAGCACAGCCGTTGTCTTTATGAATAGACCTTCACATCTTTCCTTGACCTTGTGACATTTTCATCAAGGTCAAGGAAAAGTGTGCGACAATAGTAGATGTATCAGCTGAAAGTCTCTGACAATGAAAATGGGCAGTAAAACATTAAAAATCATTTGTCTCTTTAGGTGACGTTCCCAGTCCACGCCCTGTTGGTCCGCAGTGGCTGGCAGCACATCAGCTGGCTCCTCAGCCAGTCACCACGGTAACACTCGCATGTGTATTATGACAATGACTGAAAATCACTCATCATTTAATAATAAGAATATCCCACTCCTCAGACTTTTAATGCAGACATTTAAGTGATAATCCAGAGCATATTCACTCACAATATCATCCGTGTGCTTGTGATTTTACTCATATTGTTGTGTTCTGTTCCGCTGATCTGTGTCACTGTTGGGATTTGGTTTCCAGGTTCAGTCTGACACTGTGGCAGGGTTCGATTCACCCGAACATCAGTGACCTGCTGTTCATACGGGACAACACTCAACCCACCAGAGTCTACTACGATATCTATGAACCAACGCTGTCTGCCTTTAAACAGGCTGCAAGTAAGGAAGGAGCTTTTTCTCTGAACAGTAACAGTGTCGAGTCAGTGATTCTAAAACCAAAAATATTTTGAATACAATCATTTTAAAAATGCACATATGTTTTAATCCAGAAAAAGTTGACAAATGGGTGAAAAATGTAGAAAGAATCTATGATTTAGCATTTGTATCACTGAATAAACAAATACTAAAACTACATATGAGCCTAAACTAAAGCAAAGCTAAAACGGCTAAAACCTGAAAATAAAGGCAGCACTGAAGGACTCCTCTGTATTGGACAGTAACTTTGTGAACAATTAATTGCGAAGATTGTGGAAACGTCTCATAATTCATAGGTAAAAGACAAAATATTTTGTTAGCATTGAACAGCGACGGCTCCCCGTGACGCCTTGACAGCGTGTCACTGGCTACAGGATATGTTCTTATAAATCTTATTAAATGTAACTATACTACTATAGTTAACTACTAATACTACTATATGTTGAAATTACTGTACTTATCTCACTACTTAACTTATAGCACTGAAATATTTTACCATCAAAACCATCTATTTAAATTTGTGGGGATAAATTCCCTTCTTTCAAATTTCCAGGTCGTCATTTTACGTTTTGAAAAACTTTTTTTGGGGGTGTTGCACTAATTCAGATAAGTTCATTGAGTTCTGATTTTTCTTTTTTGATCACATGACTGGCAGAATGTAACCAGATAGGACAGTTTTATGCATTGATTCTCCTTGGTATGCGATCCAGAATTTTTGTTGTTTCAATTTCACCTATCCAATGTGAGCAGCAATGTCTGTATTTGAGTTTAAACATTTTTAAAATAGACTTTACTACATTCCATTGCTCATAAATCTTGCATCAGACATGCAGCAAAGTGCGGCAGGTCAGATTTGAACACGGGCTGCTGCAACAAGGACTCAGCCTTCGTGCATTCGCCCCATTCTAGTTACCTACTGATGTATTGATTGTGTTTACAGTGCAGCGGGGCCGTCTGAGGCGGTTCTATCCTGGAGGAGACCTGATGGACTTCCTCTATCCAGTTCACAGCTCAGACACCAACTTCCTGTCCGCATCCACACAACCCAACAGCCTGGGCGTCCATTGGTTTACAGTCACTGATCAGACCTCCCTGTTAGCTCAGCTTTCAGGTATGTAGACACAAAAACAGCTTCTTTACACAGTTTCTTTAGACATACAGACATTAACTTTTATTATTTTTCACTTGATGAATAATTGATGAACTGATAGTAGGCTGTTTGGCTTCACTGAAATGTGTCATCAAACCATTCTCTCCATGTTCAGTAACTCTATTCTTTAAACCCCTAACTCTGGAGCCATCCGGTGGTAGTGTCAAACACTACTACACAAAACTGTGTGGCATCACAATACCATCATTTTGAAATATGACATAATCTCAAATAACAGAATTTCACACATTGATAAGCTGGTAAGCACAAATAAATTCCCTCCCATGAGTTATTGTGTGATTGCATTTCTTAATGCTATCATAGCATGCAACATCTTTTTGTGTTGACGTAGCATGGTGGCTCAGCGGTTAGCACAGCAAGAAGGGTTCGATTGATTGTAGGTAATTTTTACACTGCATAAAAATGTTAAATGCATATACTCTTATAAATTTCTTGCACCCCCCACGACTCCCTCAAGTGCCCTTTTTTGTTGTTAGATGGTCGCTGAGTGATTTTAGCAGATCCGTTTTTTATCTGGATTATTGGGGTTATCAGTGTAAATATTGAAGTGTCCTGAGACAACAGTCAAAATTTATAGAAATTTTGGATTGTAGTTCAGAAAATTCCTCTAAGAATACGTGTTTAAGTTACAGTGTAACTGATATTGTAGGGGAGACAGATTTATGGACAAAAGCAGAATATTCAAAGGATGACAAATTGCCAAAAGACATATTATTAAAGCTTAAATTAGGATGCAGACCATGCATGTCATTGCACTGTGTATGACTATATATGTGACAAAAAAGTTGATTTATTTATTTAGTTGTACCTTCATTTCTTCATTGTGTTCAGTCAGGACATCCCGATAACATCTGTGGGTTTTTTGAACCACGCTTCATCACTGCAGCAATAATGAACCATTCGCCCTGTTCACCTTCACTGCCTTCTAACATCTGTGTGTCCAGATGGTGCTGGCGGCATGTTGGTGGTTCGGGTGGCTTCTGACAGCAACCGGCCTGAAGTCCCTCTGGTGGAAGGTTCTGCAAATCGCTCAGAGGCCCTCACACTGCAGGTATGTTAACAAAAATCAGTTTGTTCTGTTTTTATTTTTCATTTCTTAAAATAATTATTAGACTGAGACATTTCAGTTGGGCCATACAATAATTGGCTGATAGTTCCCTCCTTCACTCAGATAACAGTATAAACTTTTACTCCAGCTGATAGTAAGAGCATTTTCAATACGGATCTTAAACTATATACCTTAATCTGTTTCTGAATCCATCTGAGGCAAGAAATTAGCCAAGATGCTGGTGAAACGGGGCTCTATTTTAAATCTACAACTCCAACTTTATTTAAATATTTGCTTTTAGTGGAGAGGAGATTTAAGAGGTCAGCAAGTGACATCAGTACAACATTCTCTGTAGTACGTGGATTTGTTTATATGTCAAGTAGAGTTCAGTGGACTCACACAGGAGGTTTTCCAGATTTGAATCTGATAGCAAAAACCGAGCTGGTGTCTGCCTTTGCTTTATATCATCTTTGTAGATTTGTGCAGCTCTTGTATTTCTCTGTTCTGTGAAGAGTCTTGACTTACCACCAAAAATGCACGGTAGACCATAAATGTGCGTGTGGATAAAAACGGCCTTATGTGTAATATGTCTTTGAAGGATGTCCTGCAGCTGCTTGGGAAAAGGGCGGATGTACCCTGGGGTGTTCACCTTCGGATCCACACTCAACAGCTTCTGGAAGCTTCTCTTGAACTGCTGCACTCAGCCTACAGCAGAGAGAAGCTCTACAGGCCTGTCTGGATCAGCATGGAGGGTTTACAGAGCACTGACAAAACAAAGGTATGCAGTTTCCTTCCTGACTTCTCTGCATCCACCAGCAGATAAAAAGTGTTAAAGCTGTATTAGTATGTGAAGAACTGTAGGTCAGGCTGAATTATAAGCCTCCAGTCAGACAGGAGAAAGAACAAACAACTGTGGTATCTGCGGTTAAATGACCATGCCAGTGGTTTTGCACGTTTCAGCACATTTACCACACCACATATTTTACAACAATTCTGCAAACTGTGTTTTTTTGTTTTGTCAAAAAAAGTTAATTCCATTTGGAATACCACAAGGTTCTGTCCTAGGCCCAGTACTGTTCAGTAGATATATGTTAACCCTTGGGGTCATCCTCTGTAAGCAAAGAATTGATTTATACTGTTATGCAGATGACACCCTGCTTTTTATAGCTGTTGATCCTGATGTCCTGATGTGTCCTTTACTCCCCTGAGAACTGCTTATCTGACATCAATATGGACAACCCAAAATTTCCTCAATCTACAAGACTAAACAAAAGTCTTGGACAATGGACTAACAGAGACTGAACAGAAGCAAAGGCATTTTGTAATGACACAGACACACACAGTCAGGCAGAGTAATTAACTCCAGGTGATACACATTGGATAATCAGGCAGAGAGGAAGCAAAACTTAACACAGACAACAGGAGCAGAAACCTACAAACTAAAACAGGAGACACTCAGACACAGGGACCATCAGATAGACAACAGGCAAATTTAAAATAACCAGGAACAGGACAAGCACACTGAACGAAAACTTCAGAAACACAGACCAAACAGATGTCAAAATAAGACAAGGAAACAGAGATCAGGAAACACAGAACACAGAGCAGAACAGGTCAAACCATGACAGGTTCTTGTTGTTGTCTATAATTGTATTGACTTGACTAGTTGGGTAATATGATGCAAAGATATGTCCCTGGTGGTTCCCTCTGATCCACAGACTCTATGCTGTATGTGTGTATATATTTGTACGTATATATATATATATATATATATGTGTATGTATGTATGTATGTATGTATGTATGTATGTGTGTGTGTGTATAAATAAAAATGTAGGATGTTCCATCATATCAGATGTGGACGACTGAATAACACGTAATTGTAGGCCAAAATATATTGAAACTTATATGTCACACATAATCAGGGATCAGTTGTTTTTTAAGTGCATTTTTGACTGTGCTTTTGTTCCACTACATACAGTACAGTAGTGTTAATACTCTGTCGTCTTTCAGGAGTTTGTATCCACAGTAGAGAGGCTGTTCCCTTACGTCACCCTCGTCCTGAAGGAGCAGAACTGGCCTCCTCTGATCCCGGCGACAGTGACGGGCTTGTCTCAGAGAGCGGTTCTACATCTGAACACGGCCTTGCTGCCCGAAGGACAGGATGCGCTTAACTCGCTAATGGGAATGATGGATAGATATGACCTGTTAGTGGAGGAGGACACAGAAAGCAGTGCTGGAGCTTTTACAGCCTTCAAAGGACTTATGGCCCAACGTACAGGGAGAGCAACCACAAACCTGTATGCGATTTCTGACTGAGTAGATCTATCTATCTATCTTCAGAGTGTGATACTCCGTTAGAGCCTAAATGATAAATTGGAGGGCTAATTTTTTCAGCTGATATTGGCTCATCACTGATCAATTTCTTGTTCATAATGCAATAAAAGCTGTTGGTTGTATTGTCTTGCACTGAAAGAAAATAAAATGTAGGAACACTCTGGTAGGTGTTAATTGTACATGTATCGTGACATCTTTCGCACCTCTCAATTTACTGAAAAAGGGAAGTGTATTGGTATGCAGTATAGACAGCACCCTGCGCAGCTGGGGGTCTGATTTCCACACCTGATGGTTTGTTCCATTTACTGACTATGCAGCACCAGAGTTAGCAGAAACAAGACTAAAGGCCCCATCCACACTGCAGCGTTTTCGTTTCAAAACGGAGACCTTTTGCTATGTTTGCACCTCCCGTTCGACGAAGACCTAAAAGGGAGAAGTTTGAAAACGTTTCCGACCGCGTTTTTCGTTTTAAAGCTTCGGAGAGCGGTTTAGTGCGGACGGGCAAAAAACGGAGGACTTTAGAAACGATGACGCAGACGCTCACGTTTGGCTCTCAGATTGTGTCACATAAGTCATGCAAAGCAGAAACACGATGCTACTGACAGTTTTTGATTTGCTATTTTTATTAAATTATTTTGTACCGTGCAAATAACACCTACACTTGTACTGTGTATGTCACCGTTTACTTTTTGACTATTCTCAGACTGTTTTCCGCCACCACCGCTGCTTTTGACTCCTGTGTTACATTCAGTAACAGTCCCAGCTCGTTGTTGGTCCATGCAAAAAAAACTGGTGTGGTTCTTCGTCTGCATTACTTTATTATCTCACCAAATCTTCTACGGAGTAGACCATCTGCTTCATGTTTACACAGGCACGCGCATGCCCAGTGTACATGAATGGCCACTAAATGTGCGTTTTCAGTCGTAGTGTATAAGGGGCCTGACGCATCTTCAGCCTTGCTAGCTGCTCTGTAGCTCTGCATTGCCACATGCTCACAATGATAATGCTTGCAGGTTGATGTTTAGCAGGTAAAATGTTTCCAATGTTAGTTTCGCCTTTGAGCAATTATTACATTTGCTAATTAGCACTAAACATAGAAGGATTGTCATTAGTTTAGCAGGTATTTGCTCATAAACCAAAGTTTTGGATAAACAGAAGTGTTGACCTGATTCAGGAGTTGGGAGATAAAAAAAGTTTACAAAAAAGTTGGAACAATCTTATTCACCTTACATTTATTCATTTAGCTGACCCTCTTATCCAAAGTGACTTACAACTGCTATACATATCAGAGGTCGCACCCCTCTGGAGCAACTAGGGGTTAAGTGTCTTGCTCAAGGACACATTGGTGGATGGGTCACAGTGGGGGATTTAACCCGGGTCTCCCACATGTGTCTTATCCACTGCACCATCACCACCCCGCCAATAAGCAATATTATTAGGAAACATTTACATTTCCATTGTTACGCAGATGATACCCAATTATAAATCAAGCCAGATGAAACCAATCAGTTAGCTAAACATCCAGTGTGCCTTAAGAATGTAATTGGATGACCTGTAATTTTCTGATGTTAAACTCAGACAAATGTCAGCCCCAACACCTCCGAGATGCATTATCTAAAGATACAATTTCCATGGGTGGCATCGCCCTGGCCTCCAACACCACTGTGAGGAATGACTGAGTTAACTTTGATCAGGACATGTCCTTTGACGCTCACATAAAACAAACTTCAAGGACTGCCTTTTTTCACCTATGTAATATTGCCAAAATGAGGAACATCCTGTCTGAAAATGATGTAGAAAAACAAGTCTATGCATTTGTTTCTTCTAGACTGGATTATTGCAATTCTCTTTGGTTATACAAGGGCCAGATGGCTCGTAGCAATGGCCCCTGTACACCACAGTCCTGCAGTACACCCCACAGGATTCTCTGGGGGACAGGATCATAAGTAGATGTAGACAGTGTGAATGGTGGGCTAATGTTAGAGAGGGTGGGTGTACGGGTACCATGTTGCCACAGGAGATAGCCACAGAGCTAACACATACTCTCCTCCACACACCACTGCTAAAAGCAACATCATGGATTTGAGAGGCATCGAAAACAGGTAGGAGACATCAGAGCCAGATGTTAGTTTGACATTTGGGTGAAATAAATGGCCCAGTTATTCTCATTTCTGACATGCATGTGAAATGAAACCTTTTCTTTCACGTGAAAAAACAGATGATGAAATCAGGGCCCGTATTTATCAAGCTTCTCAGATTTACTCTTAAGAACACTGCTAAGGATTGACTTAAGAGTAAATAAATTCTTGGCTCAAAGCAGTGCTTAAAAGTTCGTTATCAAGCATCTCATTCCTAATTTGAGTGAAGTGTAGGACTAAATCTTAAGTGTCAGTCTTAGTGCTGATTTACGACACTTTGCTATGCCGCAAACAGTACTTTGGATGACGATGTAGCCAAGGACCAATCACTGAATAGATTTCCTTCTTTAATATTCTCCGATAAAATCACATTGAATGGTGAAATTCCTAAGAGGAGTTTATATTCAACACACATTTGACAATTAAGTATTTTTAAGAGAATACATTATGATATACACAATAATAAATGAAATATATATGAGTGCTATCAACTGCACCTACTACTCCTGGGAAGCCGACTATTTGCATGAATTTTGTTTGCTTCTATTAGATTACGGGGGGTGTTGTTGGGAAGTCGATGAACCGCATTACAATGAGTCAAGCTGTAAGTGCCATAAATGTTTCCGTGACAAATCGGCTGAATGATGGTTGTGATGGCCCCAAATCATCAGTATTGCTACATTTGTCCTGTGGCAAAGAAACTGAGTCATCACAACCGTCAGTTTAGCTGAAAACACATTGCTGTCAGTGGTGACATGACGTCGCTCACCAACTCACTGACAAAGATTATGATGATTATGATGCCTGTGCTGTCCGACCCCGTCTAATCAACTACGCGTTGTCAAATAATTCAAAAACATTCTTCCTCTCCTGAAATATTTGCGCATGTCTCTGTCTCCACAGTGCCATCACAAGGCCCTACTGGCAACTCCTAACCACTTGAGAGACCTCTGGAGCTGCCTTAAATAACTGTGAGATCCATCATCAATCAATAGATCATAAAAGATGCAATAAAATATCAAACATCATTTCATGTAAGTAACTAGATGGGTGCCATAGATAAACAAGACACTAGAGGGAAACAAAATTCATTAAAAAGCAGTGGTTAGTTGGGGCTGTTTGTCATGTTTCCACCAAAGAGACATTTCCCATCTAAAATTCTCAGATGCTTTCATTTAAATAACAGCTTTAGAACCAAAAAGGTCAAATGATCACTCATTTCACAAAAAGATTATAGGTAAGTGCAAAAAACAGATTTGTCAGAACTTTTTTCCTTCTGTACCCTCCCATTAATAATTTCACAACCCCTGAGATTTATCTTAGGGGTCTTATCTCTTATGAGAGGCACCACCCCTAGGTCTGAAACCACCAGACTAAACTACCTGATTGTATATCAAGTAGCTAAAAGTAGCTCCACCTACAAAGCAGGTACAAAGTATGACATTAAAATGCTGCTTAAAAAGTGATGCATCAGTGTTAAAAATCTAATATGTAATAATAATAATAAAAATATCAGCCACAGGGCCATTTTATAATCAGAGTGCATACTTTTGATACTAAGTATGTAGTAGTAAATATAGTCTCCCTCCACATTCTTAAAACTACCACCTGAAGCTTTCTTGAGGAAGTACTTTTGTGTCTTTCACTCCACTGTTCATCCCCAAAGGAAGCAGCAATCAGTCAGACACAGACGCTCGTCAAAAGCAGCTGATCCTTTATTCTTTGTGTGATACAGTACGCAAAAACAACAACAGCAGCTCTGTGGGCAATGAAACAAGAGGTAAACATCACCCAGGGGGAAACCGTCAGTGACTGTACACAGTGTACACAGTATATTGGATAGATGAGAGTTTGGCTGTAAAAGTTTTCACTGGCAGCCAAGTTGGTAAAGTGCCACACTTGTGCTCCTCAGTTGTTTCTGGATTGTATTTGTACTAATCTTATTCAAAATATAATATTTTCACGCCAGTAGCAACTCCAGTGATGTATTTTTATTTATTTAGTTCCTTGTTGAATGAGTATAACCAGGTGCTCAGAACCTGCGAATGCTACTTTTTGTAGCACTTTTCCAATTTCCCACTTGACAATTCAAATTTCCATCAAGAGCAAAATTCATTTTAAAGGAACATTTTTAGAAATATGCCTGTGTCCTTAAGTGATCGTACTTGAATCTGTTTCAGTTGGGGCTGACAACTACAAGTTTGAAAATGTGAAAATTTGGAGGTGTGGAGTTAGAAAGAGGCGAGCTCACCAGACCTCTGAAGCCAGCGTCTCATCTCTGCTTGACACCAGCAGGTCCAGGCTACTGTAGCTGCTACTAGCACAACACACCGGACACACAATGAACGGGTTTTGACAAGGAAGGGAAATGCTTGTAATAATGCAGAAGAATTATCTGGTTCTACTGCAATGTTTTTGATATTGTTTTAAACTGTTCATCATGAGTTTGCTATTTTGTAGGCAAAATGGAGCAGTGACATGGTACAAGCTGGTCACTATGAAGCAGCAACACCTTTTTTTGGTACTGTGTTGAAAAAGGAGTGAGTATACAGTAAAGTTGGTACATTATTCAGTCTAGGGCAGTAGGCTGTGTTGTGTCTGTATATTGTGTAATTACATGTTTTTGAGTGGCAGAACAAAGAGCATAGTTACGTATCAGCATGTCACCAGTAGTACAACCTGATCAAACTGTGAAGCAGGACTGGACCAAGGCTCAGGGGGCTCAGTTAAATTTTTTCCCCTGGTCCAGTCTGTCTTTTTCTGCTGCCACAGTTATAACAAAGCTGCCTCATGGCTTTCATGTGCTTTGGATGCACCCTCTTTAGCAGAACATAGAACTCTAGGAAGAAGTGAGGTAAATTATAGATTATAGGTCCAGGAGCCTCTCCAGGAACCATCACCTTATCGTGGAGGAGAGGTTTGCATGCCCCTGTGAGTGTTGTCTGGAGACTAATGCTCCTGGTAGGGTCTCCCAAGGCAAAGTTGTTCCAGGTGAGGGGCCAGACGGAGAATGGTTCATAAAGACCCCTGATGAAAAATCGAGGAAGAGATACCCTGCCCGGAGGAAACCCGGGGCCCCAGTCAGCAACCCTCTCCATCCTTTGGACCCACCATCCATGCGAAGATCCACAGGGGACGGGTGCACTGCCACATGGGTGGCGGTGAAGGTCAGGGACCTCGACAGACCAGACCCGGGAGGCGAGGGGGGGCACTCTGACTGTTGTTTGTGCATATGCACCAAACAGCAGCTCAGAGTATTTGGCCTTCTTGGAGACCCTGTGTGGGGCTCCAGTAGGGGACTCCATAGTTCTGCTGGGAGAGTTTAACGTGCATGTGGGCAATGATGGAGATACCTGGAGAGGCGTGATTGGCAGGAACGGCCCCCCTGATCTAAACCCGAGTGGGTGTTTGTTGTTAAGACTTCTGTGCTAGTCATGGGTTGTCTATAACAAACACCATGTTCGAACATAAGGATGTTCATAAGTGTACGTGGTACCAGAGCACCTTAGGCCGAAGATCGATGATCGATTTTGTAATCGTTTCATCTGATTTGAGGCCGCATGTTTCGGACACTCGGGGGAAGAGAGGGGCGGAGCTGTCAACTGATCACCACCTGGTGGTGAGATGTGGCAGATGCAAAGCAGCGGGCGTGGGAGAAGTTCAGACAAGACATGGAGTAGGACTTTCGGTCAGCACCAAAGTGTCTGCCCAAGGACACTTTGACACGCAACCAGGGGGAGCCAGGGATTGAACCTGTGACCTTCCGATTAACGGCCAACCCACTCTACCTCCTGAGCCACAGCCGCCCCAATCAAACAACAATGGAGTGGGCTTGGCCCATCCAGTCTACATGTGCTTTGTAGATCTGGAGAAGACGTATGACCGGGTCCCCCGGGAGATACTGTGGGAGGTGCTGCGGGAGTATGGGGTGAGGTGGGCCCTTCTCAGGGCTATCCAATCCCTGTACATCCAAAGCGAGAGCTGTGCCCGAGTACTTGTCCGAGTTGTGAAATACTAAGTCGGACACTTTCCAGGTAAGGGTTGGCCTTCGCCAGGGCTGCGCTTTGTCACCAATCCTGTTAGTGATATTCATGGACAGGATTTCAAGGCGTAGTCGTGGTGAGGAGGGGTTGAGGTTCGGGGGACTTGGGATCTCGTCACTGCTTTTTGCAGATGATGTGGTCCTGATGGCATCATCGGTCCGTGACCTTCAGCTCTCACTGGATCATTTTGCAGCAGAGTGTGAAGCGGTTTGGATGAGGATTAGCACCTCTGAATCTGTGGCCACGGTTCTCAGCAGGAAACCGGTGGAGTGCCACCTCCAGGTAGGGAGTCCTTACCCCAAGTGAAGGAGTTCAAGTACCTCGGGGTCTTGTTCACGAGCGAGGGGAGACTGGAGCAGGAGATTGGCCAGAGAATCGAAGCAGCTTGGGTGGTATTGCACTCGCTTTACCGCACCGTTGTGACAAAAAGACTGCTGAGCCGTAAGGCAAAGCTCTCAATCTACCTGTCAATTTTCGTTCCTACCCTCATCTATGGTCATGACCGAAAGAACGAGAAGGCCGAAATGGGTTTCCTCAGGCTGGTATCTCTCTTACAGATAGGGTGAGAAGCTCGGCCATCCGGCTCGAAAGGAGCCAGTTGAGGTGGTTTGGGCATCTGGTAAGAATGCCTCCTGGACGCCTCCCTAGGGAGGTGTTCCAGGCACGTCCAGCTGGGAGGAGACCTCGGGGAAGACCCAGGACTAGGTGGACAGATTATATCTCCACACTGGCCTGGGAACGCCTCGGGATCCCCCAGTCAGACCTGGTTAATGTGGCTCGGAAAAGAGAAGTTTGGGGTCCCTACTGGAGCTGCTTCCCCTGCGACCCGACCCCAGATAAGCGGATGAAGATGGATGGATGGAGGTCCAGGAGCATCACTTTAAAAATGGGGGATGGGTGCAGTGGAGGACACAGGGATGGATGGATGAAGAGTCTTTGAGGGTTTTTACCTTACAAGTGCAACAGTGAGAAGGAATAAAGACCATATGAAGGATGTTTATCAAAAGGCTGGTTTGTTTCTTTATATTTTGAAGTTAAGACAACAGATGAACAGAAAGCCCAGTGTGTCCTAAAGATAGTCTACCTTCACATTATCCGGGCAGTAGGTGCTCAGTAAATAGATTTAGTAGCATGCCGGGTAAATGGTCAGGACCTCCGTCAGATGGAGTGCATTGTGATATAAAGAGGCGTGAAGCTGTTTATGCTTCTGGTACTTCAGATAAACATATCGCTACAGAGCAGGAACTGTCTGCAAAACTATTTTACTGATGACTAATTTGAGCAAGCACTTGGGGTCATTTTGATCGTTTACCTTTAGTAGTGATGATGCTACCACTACTTACAAAATCAGATGTACTTTTAAGAGCAATTCTAGGTGAGAGGAAACAAGATTAGAGGGATTATGTTGACAGGTAGGAGGTAAAGACAGTGACCACAGGTTGACCTTTGACATTAGAGATAGAAGGAAAACATTACATGGTTCAAATTAATGTTGTAAGGCCTTACATTGCTAGCAGCAGGCTTTTGTGTAGCACCAATATTAATGGGACCTTTGGTACCAGTGGTTTGTGTAAAGGGGTTGAGGTGAGAGGTTACAGTTAAGACTTCAGAGTCTTGGTGCCCTGCAGGACTGGCAGCAGGCCTTTCTGTAGTACCAATGGGAACACAGTTTCACCTTTAGGACTAGGGCACAGTTGGCTGTTGGTCTGTCTTGGCAGGAGTCGTCTACTGCTACTGATGCGGCCGGTGCTGCTGCTGGATAAAACACACAAAAGCCACTAAAAAAGTCTGAAATATATGGAAAGAGGCAAAAGTGCAAATGCTCCATTCAAGGTGAGGCACGGCAGGGAAATTTTGAGATTTTGGGCTACTTAGCTTCCTTAACATGTCTTCTTTCAGACTAGTGGAAAGAAAACATCTAAAATATACATTTAGTAGTTTATCTTACTACAGTTTGTCTCTGTGCGTCTGTAGATTTCTACTAAAAGTTAGTATTTCTAATGTAACACGTGCTACCGCTATCGCTGTCTTACCCATATCATTACCGGTAGTTGTTGTTAAGGAGTTGATTTGATATTCAGTATGAAAATTCTGATTTTCAATGAAAAGTGTAGAATTTCACTATATTAACTATATTCTGAAGGTTTTTACAGAGAGGTTTATTTATATATCATTCATAGCCTGAATTAGAGAAAATTTTATTCACCAAAACAGGTCAGGTTTTTTTATGCCTGTTGATAGTATTTTCTGATTTATGGAGTCATAATAAGAGATATCCAACACCCCTCTATAAAAACATTTGAGTCTAATATATCAACAAAATAAAACAATAATTTGGATCTGACTTAATCCAGTGTTCAGATTTCAGTTCTTGAAAAAATATGCAAATTAGCACATATTTTATTAGATACTGCCTAATTTGCATATTTAAACACAACATTTCAGAAAACCTGTAACACAAAAAATACTGTCTTAATGTAAGTAATAAGCTAGGAAAGTTTCATGGTGATATCTAGTTACATTTTTTACCCCATTCCCCTGCAGCGTCTCGAGAAACACTTTATCACAGCGATACATCTAGGACTTAGTTTATCCTATATCTCTAGCTCCTCCTGTCCTTTCAAGGAGGCGTAAATTGCTTCGCCTACATTAACTTTGCACACTGTGTTTGTTTCTGTACCTGGTGCTTCGGTCGGACAACTCTGGATTTCACAACTCTGTCTGGCTTCTGGCTTGAGGGCAGAGTCACAGCTGTGGCCCCTGGTTACCAGCTCCTCCCCCTGGTAACACTTCACTTCTCGAACCTGGACGCCACTCCCACAGGTCTTACTGCACTGAGGGGGCATGGGAGGACAGGACTTTTTATGTTTCTGTACATATTATTGATGATCAGGCTACAGTGCCGACAGACACTCTCACTGAAGATGCGGGACATTTTACCCCAAGCCCTGGTTTGAGATCACTGTAGTGGTGAACTGGCTGGTCGATGCATCAGTATGCAGACAGACAGACTGTTACCTGAGACCAGGATGTGGTGAACCATTTGGAGCAGGGTCTCTGGAAGCAGGAGGAGCTGGTCTCTGGTTTATTGGTTGGGTCACAACTGCTGTCTGGAAACTCTTTGAACACACCGCCTTCCAGCCCAGCACATACCACCTGACGCTGACGCACACCGCGCCCACAAGTAGCATTACACTGGCACACACAAACAAAGAAAATATATATATGATTCGGCTTATCTTAAAGAGATTTCCCCCAGCAGCCAAAATATGGTCTCCAAAGACCTCTAAAAGTGCACCACACTTACTGTGCTTTCAGACCAAATGCGAAGTGAGCATTGAGGGCTGCGCGATACAAACAAAGTCAATGTAAAGACGTGGAAAGACACGATTTCCTGTCGCCGGCAATGCGTTAGCCTTGAGATTGTCCGGACATCACCAACGGTTTCAGAGTGTTGCTTGAAGAGGACCAGGCAGAGCGGAGGGACAGAGTCTCTGCCGACCGACAGATAGCTGCTGAGTGACAGGGAGCTGTGGAGGAGAGAGTCGGGGGCAGCGCCGGAGCTTTTGGACAAATAAACACCCACAGTCGGACCGGATCTGGCTGCTACATCTGCGCCGTTTAGCGGTGGAAGGGGCTCAGAGTTAACTGCTTTTATTAAAATTAATTTAAATTTTTGGGATTAAAACATTAGTTTATCTTCACTCGTGCTTCTCAGCAGTGACTCAGTTTCTGACTTGCACTGTTGTTATTATAGTGTCAGTGGGAAACTACTATTTACAGTTTAGACCTAAGAGACTTTATTGTCATTCAACTGCACATTCACAATGTACATTTGAGATTTCGTTGCAAGGCAAGTTAAAGAAAAAACAGTATAAATATAAGTATATGCAATATAAAATAGAATAAAAATGTATAAAATAAACAGAAACCGAATTTGTCAGGAATGTAGGACAATATGAATAGTGCAAATATTTGTAGCACCAGGATGTATTGTAACAGCAAAACGGACGATAGTGTGATAGTGCAGTTACTCAGTTCAGTGTCCATGTAAAGTGACTAGTGTCGTATGTATGGGAGGGGGATTATTGGGAGTTTAGTAGTCTTATGACGTGGCGGATGAAGCTGTTGTGGAATCTGGTTGTTCTGCATTTGATGCTGAACCTCTTGCCAGAGGGCAGCAGGGAGAACAGTCCGTGGCGGGGGTGGGAGGGGTCTTTTGTGATTGTCTGAGCCCTGGTCAGGCAGCGTCTGCAAGCACTGTCAAGGACAGAAGGAAGTAATTCTCTCCGCTGTCCTCACTACTCTCTCTACGCAATTCCAGTCTGAGGCATTGCAGGTCCCAAACCAGAGAGAGATGCAGCTGGTCGGCGTGCTCTCTACTGTCCCTCTGTAGAAAGTGGTGAGGATGGGAGGGGGGAGGTTTGCTCTTCTCATCCAACGCAGAAAGTCCTCTCTTCACAAGAGCAGAGGTGTGGAGGGACCAGGTCACAGTGTCTGTGATCTGCACCCCCAGGAACTTGATGCTGCTGTCCCGCTCCACTGCGGCGGCGTTGTTGATGAGGAGGGGGGGGGGTGGCTTGGCTGATTTTTCAAGTCAACGACAATCTCTTTTGTTTTGTTGACATTCAGGATTAGATTGTTTGTGTCACACAAGTCTACCAAGTTTTTCACCTCCTCTCTGTAGGCCAGTTCGTTGATGTCCCTGATGAGACCCTCCACCTGTCGTGTCATCCGCATACTTAATGATGTGGTTCGTACTACTTGCGGCAGTCATGGGTCATGAGGGTGAAGAGCAGTGGGCTCAGTACGCAGCCCTGGGGGTGAGCCGGTGCTGAGGGAGATGACACTGGAGGTGTTTTTGCCAACCCGCACAGACTGGGGTCTGTCTCTGAGGAAATCCAGCAGCCAGGTACACACGGGGGTGTTGAGTCCAAGGGGGGCAGTTTGCTCACCAGGTGCTGGGGGATGATTGTGTTGAGTCGAGAAACAGCATTTGCACGTGGGTATTTTTCTTCTCCAGGTGTTCCAGACTCAGGTGGAGTGTGGGGGAGACGGCGTCCTCTGTTGAGCGGTAAGCAAACATGAGCGGATCAAAAGGGGGGGGGGGGTGGAGATGATGTGGTCCTTTGCAAGCCTCTCGAAGCACTTCATCATGATTGAAGCGAGTGCGACGGGGCGGTAATCGTTGAGTGATAAAATTGTGCGTTTTTTGGGCACTAGTATGATGGTGGCAGTCTTGAAACAGGATGGGTCGACAGCATGGGTCAGTGAGGTGTTAAATATGTCCGTGAGGACGTGAGCCAGCTGGTCAGCATAGTCTTTGAGCACCCGTATGTTACCGGGGCCTGCTGCTTTTCGTGCGTTGAGTCTCAACGTCCTCCGGAAATCAGCTGTCTGCAGTCTGAGTACCTGTTCATCTGGGTGAGGCGTGGATTTCCTTACGGGAGTGTTGTTGAGTGCTTCAAACCGACCGAAGTAGTTACTGAGTGTTGAGGAAACCAGACAAAACATTGCTTGAAGAAAAGAAAGCGAGGAAGTTGAACTACCTGGTTCAGAAAATATGTGTATGTTACTTGACTCCAGCTATCGTTGTACTTTACTGTGAGCAAGATAGCATCGCACAGGCCTGATCGAGCCAAATTCCATTCAGAAAACAAGCATTTTAAAAGTTGTTGTTCTGCTCTCTTGCTGGAAGATCTAACAAAGCATGACTTCATTTGTTTAACAAATCGGCATCGTGTTGTAGTTATTTCGGCATCATTTTAATCCGTTTATTGCAATTAAATAACAGCAAAATGTTTACTATGTTTTCACACCGCTGTCATAATTGCGAGTTGTGTTCATTATTGCATAGTGTGTGAACGCTCGGCGAGTCATCCAGGGATAAAACACCCGCGAGGATTAAATTCGTGTTTGGTCTGAATGCACACTTATATGGACGAGCCCTTTAGATGTTTACCTGTTGCCATTCCTGTTCGACCCAGTGGGGGGCGCAATCTCTGTCGCCACACGGATAGATGGCCAGCGGGCGCAGGGACTGGTCACACTGCTCCTCTGACATCACTACCCCACCCGACGATCGACACATCACTGCTCGCACCATCCTTCCCTCTCCACACACACCGGAGCACTGGAACATTTACAGACACGTTGAATTGAAACGTAAAACTGAAACTATTAATTTTATATTGAATGATAAAAAGCTGCTGAAGCTGTGTGTGTGTTGTTAAACTCACAGGTCCCCAGTCAGAAACCGTCCATCTTCTGTCACAGGGCGGCCCTTCACACTCTTGACTTTCTATTGGCTGAGAGGACTGGTTGCATAGTCTCATTTCCAAGGAGCATCGCACCTCCCGAGTACGGACACCCCGAGAGCCACACCGAGCCGAGCACTGACACACACAGTGACAAACTCACACATATACAGTATATATACCCATACATGTGCAAGGATCACAAGAGCCTCCTCCAGGCATGTTCATTATACTAAAAAGGGGACCATGATGTTGTATAATGAAGAATACATAAGCAATCTAGTCAGAGATAAATGATCAACATGCAGAATACTATTGCTTAAGTTTTGTCTGTCTGAGTTACACCAGGCACTCATTGTTTCCCATGAAGTCATTATTCCTTTGGATGAGATGTTAAACTGAGGTTCTGACTCACTATGGTCATTAAAGATCCCAAGGCACTTGTCACAAAGAGTAGGGGGTTCCCCGGTGTCATGGCAAAATTCCCAACTTAGCTTTCTCCATCTGGCCATCTAATCATCCTCCACAGTAAAAGTTTCCCTCCCTCTCCGCCTAAATATTTGATTATATCTTAAAGTAGTGAGAGTACAGCTTGTATAACAGTGTAAATTTGCTGTCCCCTCAAAATGTATGAGGGAGTGTGAGAGCGATAACACCAAATTTAACACACCTGCTCCCCATTCACACCTGAGACCTTGTAACACTAACGAGTCACGTGACACCGGGGAGGGAAAATGGCTACCTGGGCCCAATTAGGACATTTTCACTTAGGGGTGCGCTCACTTTTGTTGCCAGCGGTTTAGACATTAACGGCTGTGTGATGTGTTATTTTGAGGGGACAGAAAATTTACACTGTTATACAAGCTGTACACTCACTACTTTACATTGGAGCAAAGTGTCATTTCTTCAGTGTCGTCACATGAAAAGATATAATCAAATATTTACAAAAATGTGAGGGGTGAACTCACTTTTCTGAGATACTGTAAATATGATGCATTATTATTGTTATTCTTCCAGTCTCACCTACCAACGCATTACGGTGTGGTGTTTAGCAGTCCTGGGGAGCCTCCGTTTTGAATTACTGCTTCTTAACTTTGAGAGAAACCAGCTGAGGTGTTGCAGACACCTGTTGCCTCCTAACTGCCTCGCTTTGGGGATGTCCTGGGGAACACCCAGCTGGGAAGACACCTCAGCATATGGTGGATGGATTAAACATCCCAGCTGGCTCGAGAGCACTTACATTAAAGGGAGAAGAAATCTGGGATTTGTGGCGTTCCCACTGACTCAAAAATTAACGATTGGATAGATGCAACATTAATCATTGTTGTTTTTTATTTTTTCAGTTTTAGGTATTAGATTTCAATTCCAGTTCAGTTTTATTTTATTTAAAATTTATTTTAGTTAAAGTGAAAATATTTTCCACGGTATTTGTAATATTTGTTTGTTTATCTCTGTTAATGACGACTGCTCACAACAAGTTATATTATTTGAAAAATATTGATATGAAATTACAGGGCAATGTTTTGATCCTGATATTGACGTAAGCAGGGTTAACAGAAAGCACTCTGGCAGTTCTTGAACAATGTATTCTTTGCTGCTTTATCCACAACAAAACTTCCATTGCACATCCCCACATCAGACACAATGCACTGTGGCTTGCTGTATTACCTCTGACCACTCTGCCACCTCCCACTGGGGTCCGCAGCTCTGGCCCAGACAGACCTTTCTATTGGCTGGTTTGTGAAGGTCATGTGACAGACACAGTGAATCGTAGACAGAAGAGTCAAGCCCGGGTGACAGCATCTTCCAGCAGCGCACAGTACGATACTGAACGCCCTCGCCGCACGTTCGAGAGCACTCACTCCAACCACTGGTCTCCCATCTGAGGACAAAGTGGTGAGACGGTGCAGCTGGTGAGGTCTTCAGCAAAATGTTAAACAGTTTCAGAAAACCATTTCAGTCACATTAAGAGATGTCATTCTTTTATCTGCCTGTGTTTAAAAATTTTTACCTCAGTATGAGGTTCTTGTTTGAGACACTTTTTGTAGAATTTAGATTTTGAGGTGCCATAGGCTCTTGTTTGTAGAAACATTAGACAATTCCAGTGAAACTTAGTAATCTATAGTATGTTATTTATGTTTCATTCAGCTGTCCCCGGGTCAGATCCGCGGTTGGGGATAATTTGTGTGCACAGCTGCCTGGCAGTGCCTTTTTTGCTTCTCAAATCCTACACAAATCCTTTCTAATTTTGCTAGAAAATACTTCTGAAAAATTCAAGACCTTAAAGGATAATTATGGTATTTTTAAACATACAACAGACTGAGCCTGTCAGCGGCAAAAATAAGCACGGCTGCCGGCTGAAGCAATCTACATTACATTTACATATTTAGCTGACGCTCTTATCCAAAGCGACTTACAATTGCTGTACATGTCAGAGGTCGCACGCCTCTGGAGCAACGAGGGGTTTGTCTTGCGGTCAGGGACACAATGGTGCCTGTCACAGTGGGAATTGAACCCAGGTCTCCCACACCAAAGGCAAGCATCTTACTGTATCTATGCGCCATCACCACCCCTGCTCTACTATGCTGCACAGATTCAAAACCTTTTGCACCCACACCGACACATGTGAAAATAGGGACATGGTTTAAAAATACTAAAATGATCCTTTACAGTCTTTGAAAGAAAAATTCCAAGATTTTTTGTTTGCTAAATAGGCAAGCATTTGTGTAGGATTTGAACATTTTTGACAACAATCCCTAGTTGTAGTACCAAAAAAAGACACTGATAGGCAGCAGTGCACGCAAATTACTCAACCACATTAAGGGATTTGATTTGAGATACATAATCTTTGATTTTACAAGAAAAATGCCCAATTGATTAGTACTTGGATTAATTTGCTTGGTTTTTCCTTCAGGACTGAATTTATTTATGCAGAACAGTCCTATGTTTAAGACCTCAGTAGATTCAAAGATGCAGATATACTTTAACTTTAATGTAGTACATAACTTTAACTTACAGACGTAGGTGTCATCTCACCTGACCTGACCTGATGTATTTGTTTTTCTGATCTCTCACACAAGAAAAGCACCACATCTTTGCCATTTGCAAATAAAACTGTGCCAGATTTTGAATAATTTCACATCAGGCTTTTAGGTTACCAAACCAGTCAGTCAGTCAGTAGGTTAAATCCGTAAAAGGGTTGTACCTTGGAGGGCATTCCTTTCCAGTGCAGAACTCATGTGTGGGCTCCGGTCTGGTCAGAGAGTCACAGTAACTGTCATCGACTTCAGTACCATCATACCGTACACAAAGGGCATAGCTAGAAGTGATACCTGGCAATACAAACAGACACACACTGTTAACAGAGTGCACAGAGGAAATCATAGCATGTAAACATAACGCAACACATAAATCGGCAGTGTCAGCCAATCAGATTTGTGTATTATCATATTGTATGTACTTTCATTTACCTGCTGTACAGGTTGAGCTGCATGGAGCGTAAGCAGAAACCTTCCAGCGATACATGTCTGTCAGACTAATATCTGGGTCCAGACCCACATCAAAGTCATTGCTAAAGAGAGACAGACATAAACAGGCAGGCACATTTTTAAAACCATTTATTTTCTAGTTCATTTTCTAAATGTAACTGGGTTTGATTTAATTCATTTGCCCAAACTACTTAGCACTTAATTTTTCTATAAGATGTTTATTTTGTCATCAAGTGTTTGTTCTGACCGTAAAGAATAATTTGAAACCACATTTAACCACCTGGAGCCTTTAAACATGAAAGAAACAATGATTTGACATTTATCCTGATAATTATCGATATTGAATGATTTATATTTCTTAATTTTGATAACATTTTTTGGCGACATCGCCCATCCCTAAATGTAACAACTAGACTCACAGGCGAACCTCTACACAGTCATTAAAACATTGTTAGGACAGGACTAATCTTAATGTTTTTCAACATGAAATATCTAGATACTATACTCAGTAAATGAACGAGCCATTGAACATCACATGGCACAAATGTGCAGTGAATTATATCTCATACCTCTCTGTGTGGGCTGCTTGGACTGCAGACACCTGTTGCAGCTGTACCAAGATGGCGGTGCGTGTGTCTGAGTGTGTGCCAGATTCTGTGCGAGTAACAGAGTGTGTGTCAGTAACTGTGAGCGCGTCTGAGCGTAACTGTGGGTCTGTGGCAGACAGAGTTTCCACATGTGTCTCTGCTGGTGAATGTGAGTCAGTGAGGGTGTGTTTGACAGACTGTGTGAGAGAGCGCGTGTTTGAGTGCGTCTGGTTGTAATGTAAATCCTCCAGTAGCAGATAGGGGGCGTCTTCTGGCAGGGCTGCGGTGTGAACGCTCACTTCACTACCTGCGAATGGATATAACAAAAACGTAGGGTTTTTAAAACATCCTGGTATTTTAAATATGTACCTGTCAAAGATATTATAGTGAAATGATGTTATTTAAGACTGTATCGGATTTTCTTGTTTTGATTAGTTAAACCAAACTACTAATAGATTTTCTTTTTCTCTGTTTAAATGTCATTTTGCTCTCTTCTCTTCACATGGAAGTCAGAAGTTCAGGTACAGCTTCAGAACAACACACTGGAGTTGCTAGGGCCTGTTGAGTCTGTATGTTTGAATAAGGGGTAGTGTCTTTCCACCGCTTCATGTGTGGAGGATTTGCCATTCTGAAGCCTATCCCACAACAGTTAGTAGTGTAGCGGACCCTATGGGGGTAAATCAATGTTAGTATCCCTGTTAATGCACAGACTATGAGTCACAAATATATTTAATTTGTAAACCCAAACACAATCTACAAATATACTGAACAAAATTATAAACACTTTTGTTCATTCATCATGAGCTGAACTCAAAGATCTGAGACTTTTTCTATGTACACAAAAGGCCTATTTCTCTCAAATATTGTTCACAAATCTGTCAAAAATCTGCGTTAGTGAGATGAGATGATCCAGCCACCTCACAGACAGCATGGGTATTCCACAGGTGTGTAATTTGCCCAACACTGCTGCCAGATACGCTGTATAAACTAATATGCTGCAAAGACCGAGCTTTCTGCCCACTAGTTGCGCACGCATCTCGGTGATGAGGTTGCACAGAAACCCGTCAATGGAAAAAAGCTTGATTTGTCTTTCCTACCTGGAAACGGGAGAATTACAGTGTTGTCATCAGCAGTGGATGGCTCGTCAATCGAGTTGGAGGAACTTCCTGAATGAACAGTAAAAGAGAGACGACAATAAACACCACAACAATAAGAGGTTGGACAGAACAAAACAACATACTGAAGAAATGGCAGTTTAGATAAGATGAGATAGTGACTGGTTTCTGAAAGCGTCAGTGGGAGCTGCATCAGACAATTTTTATAACTTTCCAAGTCTGTGAAATGGCTTTCAACTGTCAAATCGTCCTGGACAATATACTTGCTATATTAGCTTGTCATTGACATATTATGTGGGCGTTACTGTAATCAGATTACTTTTGTCTGTAACGCAATAATGTGACGCGTTACTGTAACTTCAGTAATCACATTACAGTTACTTAGTTAGTAACTGTAACTTAGTTAGTTAGTAACAAAATCATTGCGTTACTTGCGTACTGGTTCTTGAACTATCCGCATAACGGGAGGAGAGAAAAATAAGTCAAACATCCCTTTTCATACGTGTTTGGCGTAAAAATTTTCCGACCTCACTTTTGATTTTAGCGCCAGTTCACGAGGACGCAGAAATGGCAGAGCCGCTAAAGACGTCTTTCGAGGGGTGGAGGTATTATATTAGTTTGGTGAAAGGACAGCGACCTCTGGTGCGCCTGTGGCGAGGCTCTTAAGCCAGGGCTGTCTTGTGCTGACTCAGACGAGGAACAGGTTGTCTGACAAACGATTTGAGAGACTCCTGCTCATCAGGTATAACCACTTCTTTGATAGGCATGTCCAGTAAGAGGAAAGATCTACTTTAAAGCCACAGTTCAGCAAGTGAGCTACAATAAGTTTGTTGTGTGGATTTGGCCAAATTACATTTCATATGATATGTTTTTCCTTTGAACTCTCTGAAGTCTCATCTGATATTTTGGGCCAGTGTGTTATTTTTTTATTGATATTATTTTCAACAACTTAATATTTGCACTGGTTGGAAGGACAGCCTATTTTAAGTTATGTTGTATTGTAATGAAATTCATTATTTAAAAAATAAATGTTTCCAATGAAATGTCCAATTAAAGTTTTAAGCATCTTAGTACTATAGTGTAGCCTTGCTCTTCTCTTGACAAATGTTGGGCTTTGTTGTCAGCTTTTTAGTATTAAGAGCATAAAAGAGAGATCCTGTGTATGTCCTCATTATAATAGGGATTTGTGTTGATCTGAGCATACGTATATGAGGTGTCAGTTCATCATATATGGTCATCATAGGTGATGTTACGCAGTAATCCAAGTAATGTAACTTGTAGTGTAAATAGTTACTTTCAGCAGTGAGTAATCTAGTAAAGTAAGGCATTACTTTAAAAAAAGTAACTAGTAATGTGTAATATATTACCTTTTTTGAGTAACTACCCCTTCACTGCTTATATGTCAGCTAATAAATAACAAGAAATTGCAGTTTGGCAAGATATGTTTGAGGTCATTTAAGGTTCTCTAGTGTTCCCATTACATAGTTTAGAGAGTTTATTTTTTAACTGTAAAACATCCCACGCAGTAAAGATCATGGTTACAGTTCTTTAAAAAACATATGTAAAGAATTGTTTGCGCTATGTTATTATGAAAAAAAAACTATTTCATGATCAAACTTGCACCAAAAATGCAGAATCCGCTATCGCGTGCACGGGTGTGACACAGACCTACAAGTGCGCCATGAAAAGGTATTTTTCAAAGCAGTGGTATTGGCTTTAGTCAAGATATCGTGCTCTGGATGTGTGTTGGACAGATGGACCGACAAATGACAATGCTATCCTTAAGATTTTGAAAAGCTATAACAAACCATATTTTATATTTTTACTCCATGACTGATTGATTATCTGTCAGCTGACTAATTAATTACCTTATCAGTTTTAGCACCGAAACACTGTCAATTTGCTTCTATGGACAAATGTGCTGTCGATAGTGGCGTGACGAGAATGAAACATGACGATATTTCTCGTCAAGCAACTGACACTTTTCTCACGCCGTCACGTCACACATCACTTTTCTCACGTTAATCATCTCCAACCAGCTGACTGGCTGTAATAGTAAAAACTAAAGTTACCCCCCCATCTCACGCGGTGAGTCGCAGCCAGTTTGTGACCAAGGGGTAACATAGCTGGTAGTTTTCCAATATAAACATCTAAAAACTGAGGCGCAACCTCGCTCTGTTTGGGACTGTGAGCTGCACTTCAACGGAGGTGCTGAAGTTAACGTGTGTGGATTTGTAGTGAGATTTCTGCCTGATCACAAGTGTTTTCGGTTAGTTTCGTTTTCCACAATCATCAGCCATCCTAACATACGGTCCCAAACGGGTTTATGTCTCTATCAGATGGTCTGAAGGGGGATGCAACCATATCAACAGAGCAGTGATTTTTGAATTCTCATTAAATGACGACGTTAGTCTCAGAATATCACAACTATTTTCTCGACATGTCAGACATGTGGGAGAGATTTTGAATGTGCAGAAAGTTTTGAACCTGCTGAAACACATGAGCTATTAAAGTTTAGGAGTTTATAACTAAATTAAAATGTAATAATTTATCCTTGAGGTGAAAAGGTGCCACAGTCACATTTAAAGAGGTTACTTCCCCAAACAAAAGACACAAAAGAGGAGGGAAACCATGACTCAGCAGGGAGGATATTACAGGAGAAGAGTTGATCTACAGGAGAAACAGATCTGAGAGCTGCACTGAATTATATTCTGTTAGAGTTTTAGATTTTGAATTGTCACCTGCAACCTGAATTTTGTTTCCCTTTACATTAATAAAAACATTTCTACCATAAATTGGTGCCGAAATAATTGACCAGAAAAATGTTAAAATCTCGTCTCAATCTCGTGAACCCAATATCGTGTCCCGTCTCGTGAGCTAAGTGTCTCGTCACACCCCTAGTTGTCAATTTTAAAAAGTAAAAAGCTCTATTATTAGCAGAAAGATCAATCTCGGACTCACGGTAGCCAGACGGCACTGGAGGTCCCTGTTCCTCAACATCATTATTGCTGAATACATGACTGGTGACGTCAGCCGGTCTGTAGACCAACATGGCGGCTTGCGGTGGGGGGCTGGGTGTCCTGATCTCCCATACGACGACGTCCTCCTCTTCTTCTTCTTCTTCTTCTTCTTCCTGCAGCTGAACATCGGATTGGCCATCAGCTCCCAGCTGGGTGTGGTAGTGATGGACAGATGTGACACTCCCTCTGCTGTGATTCGTCGCTCTTACATCCTCATTTACCTTGTTATCGGGTAGGTTAAGATGGGAGAGGGAGGGGCCTGTGGTGATGCCTTCTGCAGCTGTGATGTCATGAGATGTGCAGGGAACGGTGTACTCGTAGGTGATGTGGGGGAGCTTCCCATTCAGGTTGTAGTACTTCATGTCCAAAGAGAAAATCACAGATTAACCAATTCATACTGGAATTAAACATAAAAATGAGACAAACATATTCCCGTCTATGTGTGTGTGTGCTCTACCATAACATTGACGCCCTGAAGTGTGGGCCCCTGGGCGATGATGTACTCCAGCCCGTCAGAGAATACATTGCTCGGACGTCGGTATTTAAACACTGTTCCTGCCACTCTGAAGTTTTGAGGATTGTCAAACACAGTGTTTCCGTTGAAGAAGAAATGCCCAGCTTCATCTGACAGAGCTGGATAGGAGAGGAAACGTCAGGGGGCGGGACTAAGACAGTGATATTCAAAACTGGGTCAGAACCCCCCAAAAGAATCGATAGAAAAAAGAATAATTTTAAGATAGTGGTACAATATCTGAGAGAGCGAGACCAGAAGATCAAAACGATCTATGGTCAGTTGGTACAAATACAGACCCAGACAGCTCATCTCAAATGTATATATTAAATTATATAAAACTTTATAATAATAAAAACACCTAGAACTACTACTACAGTGGTACTTTGATGCTGATTTAAATCTGTTGATTGCACAGTCAGTTTATTGACCTTAAAGAAGTTGTAGGTTCTCACCCAGGATGTTCTCCGTCTTGTGTCTCTCTATGATCTGAAGGTCTGAAGCTCCAGCTGGGATGTTGGTGATGAACACGTAGCCTGATGAGAAAAACACCCACATTAAACCCAGGCACAGTGGACTGTTGTAAATTAACTGTCATCAGCGAGGCTAAAATGTTCCAAACAAATGTTTTTGTTGGACACAACCAGGATACTACGCACCATTTCAGTTCTAGCTTTACTGGAACTCTTGTTCTTTCCTTAAAAAAGTTGCTTTGACACGGAAAGCCATTTTTTGTGAGATCAGGCGAGTGCACATTTCTTGAATGAAAACTGTGATGAAATATATTCGCCAACAACCTTATGAGAGAACACTGATTTCATTAAACACTTACTAAACTAAACACTGACTAAATCTCCATAGAGTAAAATAAAAACTATAACGAAATCTCTCTTTATTTTCAAGGAGAAGAAATTACATTCACGTAATCCAAATCTCCTTCTTCTCACTGGCTGCACATTTCACACATCCTGCATGCCTGAATCATCTTCCCGGTGATTTTGCACACTAGTAGCGCTTCGCCAACATGGCCAAAAGCCTGGAGCTAGCTGCACGCTACATCTGTAGGAGCTTGGCCAATGTGAGACAGTCAAGGGGAAACAACATTGTGACAACAACAGGGCAACGTTAGTAAAAAACTGGTTGACATTTGGTCCCACTTCAAATGTAATGCTGTGGAGAGAAAAGTGTTTGGAGTAATGACATTATGAGGAGAGAAGCCCTGCAGCTAAAATGTAGCTGGAAGGAACACTACAAACCTGAAGAGACACGTTTTGTATTAGTGGTGGAAACTGGGTGGAAACGCCGTTCCAGGAGGAAAAGTCAGGAGGGAATGGCGTTCCTGCTCAGATTTCTAAAATCTATTCAATGTTTTTCATAGGAGGAAATCAGTTATAGCTGATTTACACTGTGTTCATGAAACGAATATAAACAATCAGTTAGCTAAACTTCAAGCGTGCCTTTAGGATGTAAAAACCTTGTAGTTATTATACTGGGGCACAAACACCTCCGAGAATCATTATCTGGCCTCCAGCGCCACAGTGAGGAATCTCTGAGTTATCCTCTACCTTTAACTCTCAAATTAAACAAACTCTAAAGACCGCCTTTTTTCTACGATACTAGAAGACGTTTCGTCCCTCATCCAAGAGACTTCTTCAGTTCCGAACTGAGTCCGGTTGTCCTTGACCACAACCTTTGTTGGTCTCCCTTTAATTATTCTCATTATTATTACTATTATTCGTTTTCATTGAAATTTGTATTATTACTACTACCATTATTATTATTATTTTGGTGTTGAGCTACTGTGTGTCGTCACTCCTCCAGCTCTCTCCCCTTCCGCCCATCCGGTCAAGGCAGAAGTCCGCCCAACTTGATGGTTCTGTTCAAGGTTTCTACCAGTTAAAAAGGGAGTTTTACCTTACCTGTGTCGCCAAGTGCACGCTCATGGTGGGAACTGTTGGGTCTTGATGTAATAATATTACATTACAGTACAGTCTAGACCTGCTCTATATGGAAAGTGCAATGAGATAACTTCTGGTGTCAATTGGCACCATACAAATACAATTGAACTGAATTGAAAACAATTTCAGAATAAAATAATAAATAACATTTTAGTGAAATAGTCTTAGTGAAGCTATAAATCATAAATCAGTTTCAGGACTTGACATCAAGACATTCTGCAAGAAACGCATCATGAACATTAATTATAGTGACATTTGATGAGAGGGCTGCTGCAGGCCTAAATAACTGTTTACTCCAATAACAAAAGAAACAGCAGGTGACTTAGAAGTAAAACAGACTTTAGACTGTGGATCCAGCACTTTTAGTATTGCTGTGCAACCAAATTCAACACCAGATATCTTGACTTTAATCATTAAGTGTGTTTGTGTGTGTGTGTGTGTTACCTAACTGTGTGAGTGCCTTCCTGTATGATCCAGAGATGCGGTGGCATGACGACCCGTTGCCTCCACATACTCCACACCTGTCCACTGCCTTACTGCTGTACAGCTCCCCATCACAGCCCACAGGCTGAAGGAGAGGAGAAATTCAATTCTTAGTTCATCCAGCCAGTGAATATGAATCATTTTTTGGAGGGGGGGGGGGGGGGGGGGGGGG
>NC_060155.1:28311324-28344605 GCF_021292245.1 Micropterus dolomieu
GGGGGGGAATTACCTGACATATTCCCTCTATACAGACTCCATGGTATTTGGTATCGTGGCAGAAGGTGCCGTCGTGGGCGGGAACTAGCAGCTGCCGCTCACCACTGATGGTTGTGCACTGCAGGTCACATGGCTTACTGGAGATGCTGATGTAATCAGCTACACAGGAAATTACATATTTAAACAGATATTTACTTTACTGACATCACAACATAGGATTTATGTGCAACGAAAGTCTACGTAATTCAATTAGTGACATGTGGTTCTCGTTTGGTATTGCACAAATGCAAAGAAGCCTAGCGCAGCTTTAACTGAAGCTGTCAGATGAGTAAATTCAATCTTTCACATTTGCTGGACCTCGTAGGACTTAAATACTCCATTCAAGCAGTCACACTCAATGATTATTCAGCAATAATTTACTTTCATTTATTCAAGAAACTACGACATGCAAGTTGTGAACATTAATATGCAGTATAGACGGCTACTTAGAAGAGAGAGGTAATACCGAGGATTGATTCCCTGAATGCACAAACAGGCAGACAGACAGATTTTATACCTGGGTACAGAGGTATCCACTGGTAGTATCTTCTTCCAAAGGCTTTAGAATTGAATTGGGAACACTGGTGCTGTTTGAAGCTAACACTGGGGCTGGGACAGGGCTGGAAAACACACACACACACAAAAGAGTTTAACTTTTGTTCTAATTTCTTTCTAGTTAACATCTGCGTTCGAAGGTTAAAGGCTCAACATCAATACCTGGTTTGGACAGAGCTGGTACTGTTTAGGAGAGCCAACACAATATGAGCTGTTTATGTTCTGAGTGGTGGACAGCCTGAGAAGGAGACAGGATATGATTAATGTACTGTATTACATGGACTGCACACAAGATGCATAGAATAAAACAGTATATCTACATGTACACGGAAATCTTATATTGAAAAAGGAATGGTTTTGCTGTAATTGAAATAGAAATTGTGATGACCTCATGTAACCTTTAGTCCACGAGAAGCTTTAGCAAGCTGTAAATGTCAAGACATTTTTGTGATTGGTTTCATTATTAGCCAACTAGCTGCAGGCTCTATGTTTCACCACAGCAGTGGCTGTGATGGTGGCTGATTCGAACGGCTGTAAGGCAAAATGCAGATGCTTCAGTGCAGCACATGATGGCTCACTGAATGGTATGATCAGTATGAAAATGGCCGTCCCAGTCAACAGATCGCAACCCAGCTGAACACCTGTGGGTTAGACAGCACTACAATCTTTGAGAAGGAACTTATATAATGGGTTTATACTGGGTTTTCCTTAATCACCTGTCTATTTGTGTCTCATGGATGAAATATTATGAACAAAATATCTCGTAATGATAGTCAGGAATCAAAGCACAGGTACAAATTAAACTTAAAGGCTGAGCATGTGGGCTGACAGCTGAAGAGCCAGTGTGTGTTTGAAAATGAATGAAACAGGAAGAAATGTTACGCTCCACAAACTTCTTTTTCCAAAACCTTTCCTCTGGTATACAGTCTTACATCCCATCATCTCACCCACTCCTATTTGTGGAATAAACATTGATTCACTGACATTTAGCGCTCATAATGAAAAGTGACTTTCTGTAATGAGTAGCTAGAGCAGCTGCCACTGTGACCAAACAGTCCTTATATACACATCTCAGACACTTGGCACAAATTCACACACATTCAAAGTGCTTCATACTGACTAATGCTAATGTTATCCCCATTACTGTCTCGCATTGTATACATGGACTACTAAATAACGCAAAATTTATTACCATTACTTGCTCATTTGTTTTGCCATTTCACTCCTAAACTCCATCTTCTTTTTGTTGTGGTGAACGTTGCCCAACTTTAGAGAGCACTGTGAGACGCTCTTCTTTCCATTAAGGCTGCTTTTTAACCATTTTTTCAGCGGCTCCTTTTGCTTAATGTAAAATAAAGAGGTATACAGTAAATACTGTCTAAATCAATCAGTACACAATATTAGTTTTTTTTTTTATTTCCCTCAATACTCCACTGCTCCAATGTACACACCAACACTGGGTTGAACTTACTTAAAGCTGCACAGATCTATATTTGTACATTAAATTGATAATGTGTCACTCTTTCCCCTCAGCTTTTTTTTTTTTTGTCTCTTTCAGCGTATTGTTTTGGCTTTAGCTTTTCAATTTAGTTTGGAGTGAGATTTGGTGTTAGTGAGTAGGTGCATCAGGGCGGTCAGTCCTCAGGAACTTTGTTTAAAAGGTTCAGCAGCCAAATACACAATTTTAAAGCACATACAGGGTTATTAAAAATGGGACTCTCAGTAGAATCTGGAAGGTTCAGTGTGTGAGGATTTATTGACAGAAATGCATTATAATATCCATAACTATGTTTTCAGTGGTGTATAAAGACCTTACATAATGAACTGTTGCGTTTTATTATACTAGAATGAGACATTTCTATCTACATACACCGCGGGGCCTCTTATATGGACATCGCCTTGTTTCTACAGTAGTAGTAGTAGTATTAGTCATAGTAGATGTAGTCGTAGTAGTATTAGTATTAGTCATAGTAGTGGTAGTAGTATAGTAGTCGTCTGGTTTATTAGAAGTAAGATGAGAAGTGAAATTTGGACAAATGGAGGACCAAACGTATTATTTAGCACAAGAGACGACAGAGCGTGTCGGCCACCGTAGCTTCACCTGCTCGCTTACAAAGGGAAGGGTGAGCGGTGACTGATGGTGCATTCATGTGGTGTCGGAATAATCAGAATCTATTTTTCCTCCTCAAATGTTTATTTTAAAAAGAGAATTAAAGTCTACATGGGACATAAAGTATACAGTATTGATTTCTGCAAAATCACATATATACATATTTTTAGTATACACAAGTGTGTATAATTTGTTTTCAGTCCATGTCTGCATGTTGTTCATATGCAAATGTAAATGTCTTTCTAGTCTTTGCGACTCCCACACAAAGTGCTGTTACACTACATCGCACTCACCATTCACACACTGAGCCTAAGTGCTCAAACAGAAACTAACATTCATACACTTTTTGGGGTTCAGTATCTTGCCCAAGGACACTTCGACACGCAGCCTGGAGGAGCCGGGGATTGAACCGCCGACCTTCCGATTAACAGCACAAGAACACACACTGAAGTCGGAGTCGCAACTCGGGAAGCGGGACCATCGCAACCCTCACCACTAGATTTTTGTTCACATATATTGTTAAAAGTGGCATTTGGTGATTTGATTTTCAAATCTGTAGTACTCACCTCAAGGGCACAACATTGGTTTGAATGGTATAAGATGGCTATCCTGCTTAGTTTAAGAATTCTGCCACAAAAGTTGTAAATCAGATAAAGCTTCTTTCTCTCTGCACGTTTAACCCAGAACCCTACTGAACATCACATGCTGCAGTATTCAATTAGGGATATAAGTTATATTTTGAAGAATAGAACTATGGCACATTATTTTATGGCACTAGCAACTACACTAGTATTTTATGGCCATTTGCAACTTCAATTACAACATATAAGAAATGTTTAAAGAAGTCACACACTGTCATTTGTTTTATCAAGATCTGTTGATGCTTTATTGATGCTTGTATGTTGTTCCTCAAATGTATGTTGCTTTGGATAAAAATGTCTGCCAAATGAGTAAACGTAAGATCACTGTTTATGAAAGTGTTAGCTTCCAGTGTCACCATCTCATTTGACTTAAATTGAATAGCTTGTATAGAAACATAATCCTTCATACCATCATGTATCTATCCTTTTACTTTTACGTTTTAAGATGATAAAAGACATCAATGAATCAGTAACAAACAGAGATCAAGTTATCAAACTTGCTGTTGTTGACAAAGGTTAATTTTAAAATTACTACTACCAAATGGGCGTGTGGCGTCAGAGTGTGAAAAGTGTCAATTGCGCGAGTCTCCCGGTCAATGCGTGAAATTTGGCAGCCCTGATTTTACTGCCCACAAACACTGCTCTCAAGCTCTCAACGAGGCAAACCTGTTTGCAATTTATTGATATTCCCAAAGTTATGGTCTTGAAAACTGTGCTGAATACTCATTTCAGCCAAGTACTCGCTCAACACTACTATCAATCTGTCTATATATACATATATAATAGGTGATATACGGTATGTCTCGTAGATATTGCCTTGAATCATGCATGACAGAATCAAATGAGAAAGAAGAGTTGTCACTATCTGGGTAATTTTACTTTTTTTTTTTTTTTATGTTTTTGATTAACAGAAAAGTCCCAATGTGTTCCAAAATTTCCCAGATGTCCCAGAGAACTGGTTCTGTTCACTTCACACAATTGATTTATTACTGATAAAAGCAAAATAATGTGATGGTATAGGCGTGGTACCATGGGGCCTGATGGATGGTAAAACTTTGTACAGGTCAAAAGTGGACGCTGTGAGGTACTAATTCATGGAAACTGCAGTCACTGCTGCTGTGTTTAGTTTGAAAATAATATCAAGTACATACATTTAGAGGAATGTGATAAACACAAGCTCACTCGTGTATTTTTTTGACAGTAAAAGGAGAAAGAATCTCTAAACCAGCTGATGGCAACACATCTGAAGGGTCTCAGAACTTCACGAGTTTGCAAAATTTTGCAACAACAAGAAACACGTGTCTGCAAAAGCTGTAGCAAGAGAAATCTGTCGAAGAGTTTATGCTTAACATGATTGTAATTTTGTGTGTGTGTTTTGGGGAGGACCTACAGAACTCCAACATGGAGTTAATGCATCTGTCTTTCATTACCATGTTAACGTCACCCCCACACACCCCTCCTCTGTCTATTTATCTGTGTCGCTCTTTCTTCAGCCCATCCTCCAGCACTTTTTAGACGGTAAAGTAGGAGAGACAGCAGGAAGAGGTGAGTGGGAGGTCACTATGTGAGAGTGTCACATCTAATTGGTAGAAGGAGATGAGTGTAGGACAGGAGAGGAGGGGGGGGGGGCAAAAGGAGGTAAACGGGGCAGGGAGGAGAAGGAGGAGAAGAGTGTGGGGGGGAAGTTGAGGGGGTAAAAAAAATAGAAAGAGGAGTAAAAGGGGCATATGTGAGAGGAAAGCATGGGAAGGAGAGGAACAAAGACAGCATAAAGAAAGGGGGGAGGAGGGGGAAGAAGGGGAGAGACAGAAGGCTGACTGTGAGGGCAGAGAGGCGTTAATCTTGGTTGACAGAAACTTCCGCAAGTCTGACAGGGGGAGGTCAAAGGTAACAAGATGGCTGCAAACACACATTTTCTGTCAACGCTCTGCCTAACTTCCCTCCATGTACAGCCATGTTCACTCTTCCACAGTGTGTTACTGCTGTGTGCATGTGTTTCCTGTGCATACACTGGGTGTAGGACGTGAATGAATCCTTCATACCCACGCTGGTTATTCTTTTTTAGTATTAAATTTGGCCCTAGTTTCCTGCCAGCACAAAGCCAGCATTTCCACAAACTCAAGTGCATTGCAATTGGCCTGAAACATGTTTCCTCATTACATAGGCAGGCTTAACATTACGCTCATCAACTCAACAAAAATGACGTGTAAATTCATATTTTAAAAAAAAGAGGACATGGTCTACAACTGGGGTGATACATATTTTATCTAGAATGATGAATATTTGCATTTTGGGACTTCACAGTGCTTTATTGCTCATAGAAACTAGAGCCCGACTGATATTATCGGCTAATGACATTTAATTGGCATCGGTGTTTATAACAGCTGATATTTGATAAAGAAACAGCATTGCGTAGTTTTCCCACCAGAGGGACCTCTGCAGCTCCCTCTGTTAACAACACTGCTGCCCACCGTAGGTTTAATGTTACTTTATTTGGGTGTTGACAGACGTGATTGCAGATTTATTTCTGAAACAGTGTGGCAGCTCCGTGTTTATACCATGTTTATCTGTGGAGGAGCGCTAACGTTACTGAGCCGTTCAACTACAGTTTCTGACGTATTCTAAATATTTAATGCGAGCCGCCTGTCTGCAGTTATAGTCACCTGTGGCTGTAGTTAAGTTGTTGAGACTGTAATCTATTTTATAAACATAATCCATTAGGGAAATATAGGTACAACAGCCCACATACAGAACAGCTTTCTATATCGGCTGGTTCTAAGTGTAGTTTGGACAGGAAAAGGGTCTGCTATCTAAATAATTTTCAAAATCAAAATATCAGCTCATAAATCAGCCCTTTTTCCACCTTAATATCTGCATCGGCCCCCAAAAACCCATATTGGTCGGGCTCTAATAAACCTCAGCCGCACACCTCTTTGTCCAGTCCTGGCGCTTTTAAAGGAGATGGGTGAAGCTCCTGTGATTGACTGTTATTGCTCCCCCATCTCCACCTGCTGATTCTTCATTCCACCTACTTATAATGATATCAACCTCCAAGCTGTGCCTGGTTTGAGCTACTACAGGCGCTTAAATTAGTTCAGTCACGCGTACTTGCACCCCGAGATTACTTGTGTTTAAGGTTGTTTCCCTAGTGGCTGTCTCTCTCGTCCCCCTCTATACGCGTTTGAATACAATACCTCTGTATGAGACAATGTCTCTCCTGACTCCTCACTCCTCCTCCACAGCTCCTGGAACAAGAGGACCAACTGGACCACTCCCCCCACCACTGAAACACCTCCTCCTAGGAAAATATAAACAGTCAGAGAAAAAAAAAGGATGTAATTTCCACCAGGGAAAGGCTTAACATTTGAAATCGCAGCTTGAGAGTTGTAGTTAGTGATCATACTGGTGCTGAATTTTAACCAGCCAGTACCTTGTTGCTGGTCTGTTTGACATTCTGACTCCCAGAGCTGTGTGATTGTAGATGGATGTTACGCTGCTCCACCCTCCCTTCACTTCTGTCCTGGCAGACAGACACCACATACACAAACACAAACACATACACATGAACATGAAACACATTTACTGCGTGACCTATACTGGGCCGGAAATCTAAATGTAGTTGAACTGACCCTTTAATACACTGGTGAAAGTAACCCTAAGCGTCTTTGTGTTTTCCACTGAACCTGCACACGAGTTAAAATACAGTCTGAGTTTAGGGTTTGAAAAGAACCACGTCTATTTATTTTCAGCATGCTAAGAAGAAAATTTTCAAGTTTTCTGTGAGATAAACTGATAATTAAGTAGCATAGGTGTACTGTTTGACCTGTGTGTAGCTATCCATCAGGTACAAAATTAATGTTGCACTCATGGTCAAACTGTGCCCAACACACTTGGCTGTCAGTTTAATAGGACATTAGGGGCAACGCCCTCCTGGCAGGTCTTCCAGCTTGTGCAGTGAAACCCCAATAAATGGTTCAGAACGCAGCAGCGCGTCTGGTTTTTGATCAGCCCAAAAGGACTCATGTCACTCCATTACTGTGTGACCTCCACCGGCTCCCCGTGGCCTCCAGAATCAGGTTCAAGTCACTAATGCTTGCATACAGAGTGACTACTGGGTCTGCACCCATCTACCTAAACTCCATAATACAAACTTACGTTCCTTCTCGGCCGCTGCGCTCCTCCCTTCACACAAAGCAATCTCTGACTGAAGAACTAACATGTTTTGGGTGGTGGGGGAAACCAGACAGACACGGGGGGAACATGCAAACTCCACACAGAAAGGCCAGGACGACTTGCTGTGAGCCCACAGTGCTATCCACTGGACCACCGTGGCCACATTAGCATTTTTTTGAAGCAAGAAGGTTGATTGGTACTTTCTTGACCTGTTTTTTGTGACTCCGGGTGTGAAAGAAAAAAGCAAAAGCAAGTAAGTGTAGTGTTTGGACACCACTTTTAAGCACAATTAGTGTTAATATGAAATCTAAAATGGACTGATCAACCGCATCAAGCAAGAAGAGGAAGTTTGGTTTTCTTCATACAATAAGAATTTGATTCCTTCAAGTACAGTTTGGTGGTATTTTTTAATCCCTCAACCAACCAACAAACAAACACTGACACACACATGAGGCTCAAAGTCCCACTACTGTGTTGTCTCAACAGGGTCCTAAACAAGCCCACACAGGCTCCTTACTCTGTCAGATTACCCTCTGGCTAATTCACCACATAAACCCACACACTGCTATAGTGTGTGTGTGTGTGTGTGTGTGTGTGTGTGTGTGTGTGTGTGTGTGTGTGTGTGTGTGTGTGTGTGTGTATTTGAGAGCTGATAATAGACCGTAACAGTTGTTTACTATCAAAGCTATCACAATCAAAGTGTTTCTAGGATGACGGTGGGTCAGACACAGCTTTGTGTTTGGTGGGATGACGCACTGCAATGCCAGTGCACTTTCATGGTTCAGTGAATGAAGAAAGGGCTGGAGATCACCTGTGCAAATACAAGTCTGTTGGATTGCAAAAAGCCAGTGTAAAAGAGGTCTGTACAAAAGGAACGTTTACACCTCTTGCCGGGTAAGGTTAGCGGGTTGGATGTGGTATGGCTGAGGAAACTCTCACATGATCACCTGTAAGGTGTATATTACTTTCAATGTAATGTCACTACAGCTGTTGGACAGACTATGCTGAATGTTTATGATAGAAATCAATATAGAATTGATCATTTATTAACAGCGTTGTTTTGTGAGTCCACTTTGACCAATGTTATAAATCCAGTTGTTTATTTTTAAACTGTACTGCTTGGTATGTATCTTGGTCACTACTAAGTCAATTATTTAAACCAAAATTTAAAGGACACTGAAATGTTGTTTGTTTATGTGTTTAAGTTTAAAAAAGATGAAAGTTTTTTTTTTTTTATCTAAAATGTCGGTATAATTTTTAGCCTGAAAGTCCCCATTCTCTCCAGCACGTAAATGTATTTAATTTACGCTAAAGCATGATTGGGCTAGTTTGCTATAGTGTCTCTTCAATATTAGGCTTGAATCAAAAAAGTTTACACATTTAAATATGAATAAACATTATTATATAGTACGTCTGGCCTGTTGCCCGATACACATCTGAAGCCCTTTGCAGTGCACAACCATTAACCTGCAGTAAGTGTGCATGCAGTTGAATTAAGCAATTCATCCCTCCACATCTTCATAGGAAAAATAACAGCCGCTATTTCAAACTAAAGTGATGTTACCACCATAAATTCAAACCTTTAAATAGAAAGCATTACCTCACTGTTGCTATGGTGCATGACGTTTGTGTGTAATAATGTTCAAAGAGTGCTTTAGCACTGTTGGAAGACGATGTCTTTCAATAGCCTTTGCCAAAAAGGGATTATAGATGTCACGGCAGTTGTTGTACGCACTACAAAACTTTCCTTTTTTAACTTTTGCCATCAATTTTATGTGTAGTCAGCTTCACCCACAAAACCCAGAACTCTTTTAAGATCACTACAGTTTGCGTTTTTTCTTTCACTGGCAAGAATGAATGGACTGAATCGCGGTGCTAATCAGAGAAATATGGGGCATTTAATAGGCTATCTCTGGGGCATTAATGTTCAGTCCATTCATGTGCACAGAAACCAAATAGTGTGTATGGTTTAGAAGAAGAGCTGCGAGCGCTGGTGGTTACCACAGCTGCGAAAGAGTCTGCAAACAATTGTTTGCACAGCCTTCGGTAATGCATCTGTTTAGAGTTTCAACCATGAGACCCCAGGACACGCTGATAGGCTGGCTAGCTGCTGGCTGTCACCATGTTGTCTCCTTCACTCAGTCGAACAGTCAGACTGTGTAAGCCTTTCTGTCAGGCTGCAGATCAATCCGTGGTGAAACGGTCAGTCCGTGCTGTCACTTTATGAAGGCAGAGATGTTGTCTATCCTGCGGATAGACCGGAGTCGCATGTTTGCTTCCTAACAGTTAATGTTCATTTAACAGACTCACTTGGCCACATGAAGAAAGACAAATTAAAGGGCTTTGTAGTTTAAAGTATTGCCTTTAGAGGGGATGGAAAGAGGATAAAATCATCGAGTTTTCTAAGTGCGTGTCTGACCATCTAGTTATATTGTTAGATGAAACTTGGTTACCTAAATGTCGGATTTAAGAGTGGACCTCAACAAGTACTGAAAGGAAAGCTTCCCCCCCCAATAATCAGAGAAGGGTCGTTATTCAATAATCAAGCTAGAGTGAAGCATAAGAGAAATATGAAGCTACAAAGTAAAGGGGAGTCCTGATGAGACAAACAAGTATTTACAGACAACATAATGTGAACATTTTAAGTTACACACATAAATTTAGGGCTGTGTAGTTTGAATATTGCCTTTAGAGGCGATTAGCGAGGATTAAATCAACAAAACGGTGAAATTCTGCACGTGGACCAATGCTATGACTGCTCAAACTGCTCATCGAGTTTTGTCAGTGTGTGGCTGACCATCCAGTTATATTGTAATTTGAGTAAGTTACTGTTAAATGTAACTAAGTTACTATATTACCTAAATGTCCCATTTATGAGTAGGGGCTGAACAAGTACAGTAAGGAAAGCTTTTCCTCCAATAATCAAGCTAGAGTGAAGCATTTATTTGTACATATACAGAACAGAAATATAAAGCTAGAGAATTGAAGGGGAGTCCTGGGGAGACAAACACAAGTATTTGTATTACAAGTATTACAACATGGTGTGAAAACTTTGAGTAACACACAGAAATTAACCTGTTAATTCACATCTACCACCATCTTGTCTGACTTATGAACCTTGAATATAGCTTATGCACACATCCAATAGACAAAGTGGTCAAGTTCAACACAAGCTTCTTTTTTTTTAGCTGCACCATCACAAACAAATAGGCAAGCTGAATGGGGGGGAAGCAGTAAGTCAGTCCAAACCAGGAACACCCCCCCTTAGAAAGGAGCCTTTGTCAGTCTGGGTTAAGATTAACCATTTTAACAGGTCACGTTCATTTGATGTGGTTTGTTTCACCAAAGTTAGATAAGTTTCTTTTGGGTGACGCCAATTTAAAATTTACACAAATTATGTCATTTCTCTGCTGCTCTTTTTTGGTCTAATGTAAACAACCGTCGCGTTAATTCGCCAAACTATGAACTTTTCTAGGAGGATCGTGGAACAGTTTTTTTTTGTTTGTTTTTTTGTAACAATCAGCTCACCTTCACAAAACTTTCACAATTAGGCTACACTACGGTTAACTGAAATGGGGAGGGGGGGTTTCAAAGTCCGAACAATTCTTTAAGGACTGCAGTTTAATTCAGTCCTTACTAGTTTAATTTATCGCTGGAAAAATGTCTCCAATAATTAACTTAAGGTGAAATCTAAAGAGTGCCCTTGACGATAAGCAGGGCAGATCAAAGTGACAGACTTTTGAGTACTACTCCGGAGCAAACTACCCCGGTCGTAACGTTTCTGCAAACGGACACAGAGACACGGAGACGTTAACAAACACCGCGAGCTATTTAAGTTACCTTAACGGGCCAGTTGTTCGTTACCGGTAGGACCGCGAGGTGTAGCAGGAGAAAGGAGCAAACCGGGAGAGCTGAGCCTCCGTTGCCGAACATGGTTCATTCATGTCACGGACCGACAACACTTCCCCTCCCCTCTCTCCTCTCCCCTGCTCACTCCTCTGCCTCTGCCCTCCTTCCTCCTCCGATTTCGACCCCCTTTTGATGTCGCCAGTTACGCCTTCTGGTCTCACGCACACACACGCATAGGCCTAACTTTACGCACGTTACGCACGCATTCGTGACATCCATCCAACATGATGTGTGTTTTATTTTAGCAATTTGTTTATTCTGGTCTGTTACAGTTGTATTGGGATTGTGTTTTTTATATATATATTTTAAGTGTTCTGTACGTATTCTGTATAATTTTTCAAGTTTATGTTGTAGATTAGTATGCTGATGGGACATTATACTGTAGGTATATACGGAAGCCCTAAGAGGCCATACATCCATGCATTTATTTATTAAGTTTTCCTGTGATAGGAGTTCGAAATAACCAGTGTTGGGCAAGATACTTCCAAAATGTATAACCTGTAGCCTATGTATAACAAATATATTACTTTTGCACGTAGCTCAACAAAACAACAACATTTGTATTATGCATTATTATTCAGTGTCATTGAGGTAGGTGGATGTGATATATACATTATATACATTATATACAATATGAACAGCTATTAGATTGCTAGTAAGGAGTAAATTATACAGGTGGACGTTAGAGTCACTGAGTTGTTGCAGAGGAACTGTTCCATGTGTCTGGAGTTATTTACCCCTGAGGAATAAGAAATATATTGCAGGGATTTCACTTCAAGATGGAAACTACAGCAAAATTAAAGTTTTTAATCCTTACCTTTATCTGTAACAGAAGTTCCCTTTCTGATGTCTTTCAAATGCTGCTGTTCCTTGGCATTTCATTACTTGTGGAAATTGGCTCCAATGACAAAATAATGTAGTTCTCTTTCAACGTATGAACACAAAATGTAAAACAAAAACTTTTGGTAACTGTTAATATTGACGTTAATATTTTAAAAAGGTAACAGTGATTTATTACAACAAGGATTTACAGGGAAAGTAAGTACATTAAACCAGTCCTCACACCATTTAATAATTAATAATAATTTAATTATCGGGGGGGTATGCGTAGGGTCTGTGCGGATGTCCACGTGCCTCCTGTTTTTTGTGACCTACTGCGCATGTGTGGAACGTGTCCGCCAAGTTGACTGCAGAAAGTAGTATTAACAGAAGTAGTCCGCGTCTGCTCCCGAGTATATAATAGCTGGTGGGTTGCTGATGGGTGAAATAGGATGAATCGTCTCCCCATTAAGAAAGACGCTGTGCACTTTTACTCACAAGGTTCAGCCGCATAACTTCATTGATTATTTAAATCTGCCAACACTCCGACAGGATCGGCCAGGATGAACTGACAGCAGCCTCTTTGATCAAGTACATCGTTAAAGAAAACACATTTAGAATTCTATTCACACATGATCCATGATGATGAAGATACAGAAAGGAAAAAACTGCAAAAATGGCATATTGTTACTATTTTAGCGACCCCCCAAAATTTCACAAATCATGTTTTCAGTGGCGCTCCCGTCTTATTAAGAGGAGCTGAACTCCCCCTGACTCCCCCGTAGTTTGCACCCTGCCTATAAACTCAACTGTGGAATACCTGCGACAGGAAATAAGGTTACTCTGGAAGTCACAGATCACAAATGTTGTTTTCCAGAAATAACCAGATAATTTTCTCGAGATAATGAAACTTTATTTTCCCGATAAAGACATAATGAATTTGAGATCTCGCGAAAACAATAATCAGTCCCTCCAGGATTTCGTAGATTTTGCAATCACAACTATTAACACAATTTCAGTAAAACCACGTGAATTCAGCGCCACTTGCAATTTTGACCAATCAGCGCAACTTTTCTACATATTTGTGTGATACGTCTCACATTTGCCTACAAAAATGACAGCAAAGGACAGTGAAAAACAGGATCCAGATCTTCTCTATTAAAGCGGGGGTAAACTGTTGAAAAAGTGCAATATTGAATGAAAGAAAAGAAATCGTCTATTGACAAACACTTTGCCACCGCAAAAACATACGCGGAGATCACTGTGACATAGGCTGTTGCATCCTGGGCAATTGCAAGCCCTGAAAGAGAAAATACATTAAATGAACTTGTTATCACGGGAAAATGGAGAAAATAAAATATATGAAAGTATGGCATCTTAGGGCTTCCGTAGTTAAAAAATTCCTCATCGCAAATGAAGCTTTTTAAGCCTACGACTAAGATTAAAGAAAAAGTACCTGATTATAATTAAAAATTGTATCTAATCTTAAATTTAATCAGTCTGATTGACTGACCACTTACCCCCAAACGTGTTTTCTGAAGTATGTAGAGATTTTTTCTAGTGTTAAATCGATATGTAGGCTGCATCAATTAAAAAAAACAATCATAACTATTAATATTGACTTTTGACTGTGGACCATTGATAGAGGAGAAGAATTTTCTGAAACCGACTGGAGAGGTGTCCAGTAGCAGCAGTGGATGTCATCCCACGCAACTGGTCAGTCAGTCTGTACTGAAATTTATATGTGCCAAACTGATTTTCAATCACTGCAATCCAAACCTTATCCATAGTTTATATGTCAGAAAATACTTACAGAGCACAATGTTTCATTGAAAATATGGCTAAACATTTTGACTATCGTGTTTATAAACAATGACGCGAGGAGTTGTCATTCGGATACACTGATATATTTACTTTTGAGGGATAGAAAAGGATTTTGAGCACTTACTGTTGTGCAAATGCGAAGGATAATTCAAGAAATGCACCAAAGAGGCTGAGAAAAACTGCAATAATCTATTTCTAACACCTAGAGCTCTGACGTCTTCTAGTGGTAACAATGTAAAACTACATCACAGTAAATACAGGATGACCAGCAGAACCTGAATGAATGAATCTGTGGTGTCCGCCTCTGTCCTCCTTCTCTGCCATGCCTTCTTTTTGAATAGCTATCAGTCTCAAAATGTCTTGCTATGCCTAGTTGTGTTCTCCAGAATTTAGGCTAAACACACTCCTGTTGTGTTTCTCTCTTTCCAGTGCCAGGCACTTCACCAATGGCTTTGCATGGTTTACTTCTTACCTGCTTTCCGGTGGAAGGCTGTTGGAAAATGGATGTGCACAAAGATTATTGTTCTTAATTTTTCATGCACCTCCAACATTGGTTAACAGTAACTTAGTACATTTACTCAAATACTGTAGGCTGCAAATTATAGGTATTTGTACTTTACTCGAGTACTTTCTTTTCGTGCCACTTTCCACTTCTACTCCACCACATCGCAGAGGAAGATATTGTGCTTTTTACTAACACTACATTTATGTGACAGCTTAAGTTATTTTGCAAAATGAGATTTTACACACAAAAATTATTATGTTTTGTTATAAATTGAACTCCAACAGTTGATACAATGGTACAAAACAAGCTTTGTGAAGGTGTTACTTTGGGCTCTGGACAACTGTGACCACATTTCTCACTTTTTTCAGATTCTTTTACAATCGATTAAAGAAGAAAATAATCAGCGGATTAATCCATAATGAAAAAAGTCATTAATTGCAGTATGATACAAAATAGCTCAACCTCAAACAAATACAACACTAAAATCCTGCTTTTACATTAATGCATGAGTAATAATCTCCTGATACAATATATTTTTATACTTTCTGCATTGACTACTTTTACTTTGAATAATGTCTGTAGGCAACATTTTCCTGATTGTACTTACATACTTTTTCTCAAGTAACATTTTCAATGCAGTACTTTTTTCCTGTAACTGAGTGTTTTTACAGTGAGGTATTAGTACTTTTACTTAAGTAAGAGATCTGGATACTTCATCCACCACTGACCTGCATTCCTTTGTAAATTAGGGCCCCGGGCCCCCCTCTGGCATTGCGCCTCAGTTTCCCAGAACACACCGCTTCCTGTGCATCCGCCATATTGCCTTCGCCTAAACGCGCTGGCTGGATCGGCTCGAACCCACAACTGAAAACGTAAGTACAGAAACAATCGTATTTTATGGAAGCTAGGAATATTTTGTGTTTATGTTTGTACGTGTGTATCAAAGGCTGGTTCGCATGTGAATTTGCTGTTTAATTTTTTTAGAAATAAGGTTTAAAAAAAAAAGGGCTGATATTAGCTGAAGAGGCTGGTGCGTCGGCTCCGTCTCTGTTGTTGTTTTTCCCCTCTGTCACAGCCACAATTTACATTCACGACTCCTTCGCGATATTTTAGATATTAGCGTTTTGTATCGTTGTGTGTAATATTTAAACCAGGACAAACGAGCCGCGTGTGCCCCTTTTGTCGGCTACACACACACGCAGTATATGAAGCTTATTTCTGCCTCCTAATGTTTGCGTTTCGGGGGGAACAGCTAACCTCCGTGGTGGCTAGTTAGCATTAGCCTAGCCCCGCAGATGGTACGTGAAATCTGTGCGCGGGGCTGTCTATTATTAACTCTAATTGATTATCTAGTGCCAATAAAATCTACTGAATCAAACGTCGTCGTATAGCTACTCTTTCGTCTCGTGTTAGCCACAGACAACGATAACGTTATGTCATCTGATTCGTTAGTTTTAACGCGCTGGGCTTTGTTTACTGACATGAATGGATGATTGCGGGGGATATTAGACGAATGTGTAACGTTGGGGTGAAGATGTACCCAGATTCACGTCTCCGTTGTTGGCTTTTTTCTTGACATTATTAATCTGAGGGTGTAAAGATGCATCAGTTTTGTGTTCAGCCACCCACAGTGTTTAACACGGACCACCCCCCCACTTTCACCTCTTGGCTGTAGCATGTGTGTCAGTCAGCATGGCTCACACATGCTGAGAGGAGCCTTGACATTTTGATATTTAGAAATACTGTCAGGTCAGAGACAGAGACCACCAGGCCCGATACAAAGTGTAGGATACCCCTGGTTGGATTTAGTTAATATTTTAGTCAGTTCAAGCTCTGCACGGCCAAAAAGTCTCAGGTGACTTTGACAAAGAGGCACAAAAGTGTTATAGATGGTTGGATAATTCAAGGCAGAGGCCAGACCCAAGTGTCTAGATTCTGGCTATGTTTGGAAAATTCACTTATCTAGCCTTTCCCTGTTGATTGGGACCCCGATATGCTCCATATTTAGAATGAGGATCACTTTAATTACCTCAGAGTTACCTTTAAACAAACAGGACAGCAAGCTCAACAAAAACAGACACAAACTGCAAACTACTGTACAAAAAATAAAACACAAAACAACAAAATTTGTAGTCAGTAAATTAGTGCAAAAAAGCTGGAATAAATATTTTTTTGTGGTAATTATGCTTTGTCTTATTTCTATGGTGACTTTTTAACTGTTTGGATTTTAATTGTTCTTTATCTTCTGTGAAAGCACTTTGTACTCCATTTGATAAGTTCTCTACAAATAAAAGTTATTATATACAATATAAGATGCTATTAATTTGCTAGTAAGGAGGATACAGGTGGATGTTAGAGTCACTGGGTTATTGCAGAGGAACTGTTCCATGTGTTTGGAGTTATTTACCCCTGAGGAATAAGAAATAAATTGCAGGGATTTCTCGTCAAAATTAAAGTTTTTAATCCTCACCTTTATCTGTAACAGGAGTTCCCTTTCTGATGTCTTTCAAATGCTGCTGTTCCTTGGCATTTCATTACTTGCAGAAATCGGCTCCAGTGACAAAATAATGTAGTTCTCTTTCAACGGATGAACACAAAATGTAAAACAAATCTTTTGGTAAACTACACAGTCGCTGCTGATAGCCAATCAAGTGCTTTGCATTGGATTGGAGCTCTGTGACTATTAGTATTAGAGCTGTGGCGATTGATCAAATAATCCATTAGTTGTCAACTATATAATGAATTGGTAACTATTTGGATCATTTGATTTGTTTAGTTTGAGTGAAAGAAGAATTCTCTGATTCCAGCTTCATAAATGTGAATATGTTTTGGTTTCTTTGCTCCTCTTTGACAGTAAACAAAATTTTTGGGTTGTGGACAAAACAAGATATTTGAGGACGTCATCTTGGGCTTTGGGAAACATTTTTCACCATTTTCTGACATTTTATAGACCGAACAAGTGATCGATAATTATTGACAATGAAAATAATTGTTAGTTCCAGCCCTAATTGGTACATGTCTGTGTAAACGAGTCAAATTTTGTCTGCAAAATTAAGAAAAGTGCTTAAGAGTGCAGTCCATTTATCGTGCGTTTCCCACTAATAGTAATCACCAGAGGTCATCATTACGTCCTAGATTTCTAAGAAAATCTCATTATCCTTTTTTTGTTGTTGTTGTTGTTTCAGCGTTGCAGAGATGACTCAGACAGTTCAGACCAACGGGGTTCAACCCCTCAGTAAGACCTGGGAGCTGAGTCTGTATGAGCTACAGAGAACACCACAGGTAATAATTCATGCCACTCAGTTCATTCACCGATTACGTACATAGTGTTTTATGGAAATCCTCTTGCTTTTGTTTGTTTTTTAAACCTAACATCTGTAGGGTAAATCAATCTGTAAAATGATAATTGTATAGTGGTGAAACGAGTTATTTCGAGGGGGTTGTGACGCTCAAAAGAACGTGTCCAACGGAGGAAGTGCAACGCTACCAAGCTGACCAATCACAGCTCAAAATTCAACTTTTACTTGCAGGTGTTCCTGTTTACAATCATGATACGTAATTATCAATTTGTTTGGGAAATGACAGAAGCTTAGAATATACTGTTAAAGGTGCTGAGAAAGATTTGGGTGCACCTAAATTTATTGGCAGTGCAGCTAAATAAAAAATGTAGGCGCACCCAGTGTTTCCCACTCACGAAAGGGCCTTTCCGAAACTAGACCCTTGACACGGAGTGAACTCTGGTCGGAGTCACCCTCCAGGCCAAATCGAGCTCCCTAACCCGTATAGTGTTTAAATACAGTGGACATGCGCATGAACGCGCGAACTGAGCAGAAGTAGGTAGGGAGAGGGAGTAGCAAGCACTTTTAAAAAGGCCCATAGGCTTTACTTGGGCTGGCGACCCATTTTAAATATCTCTCTCACTCTCTCTCACATTGACGACAGACCCGTCTGTGAAATTGAATGTTTAGTAGCCTGTCGTAAACACCGCTGCACAAATCTGTCCAATCTGTCCACCGTGTGAGCTTACTGTGAGCTCACAACAATGATCAGGCAAAAGGTGGTTCCAACTTTGTGCAGCCAGAGAAAAGCAACTGCGTGCGCCGGTGTTGTGCACCTCGCGTGTGGTGATGCTCTATTATGCTGAGAAAAGAGGTGGATGATTCTGTGCCGCACCAATGCAGAAAGTTAGTCCGGAGCTCTCCCATGTTCCCGAAAATAGAACAGTGAGCTGTGCAATATCCCAAATGATGACTCTTCAGTTGCTGTGCACAGTCAGACCCGTGAGCCGTGTCAGCTGTACCACTCCGCAGGCAGATTCATCTTTGTGTGTACTAACCTTCATCTCGATCTGTTTCGTACTGGCACAGGAGGCTATAACAGATGGACTGGAGATAGCAGTGTCGCCCAGGTCCCTGCACAGCGAACTTATGTGTCCCATCTGTCTGGACATGTTGAAGAACACAATGACAACCAAAGAATGTCTGCACCGCTTCTGCGCTGATTGTATCATCACAGCTTTGAGATCTGGGTGAGTTTTATCCTGCAGTAGAAACCAGGAGACCCCTCTCTGTCCCTGAAGTGGTATTCAGGGACAGGCGGCTGCAGAGAATAAGTAGGAAGAGTGTGTGAGGTGTGATCTCCACAATCAGACAAGAGAAATCACGTTATTAGATCACAAGTGGAGAAAGCTAACATCACTCAAAGGCTGACGATGATGGTGATATATTGGAGCGTACAGTAAGTTCCCATTACCTGTTTGATAAGGATAGGATCAATACTCGCATTCCAGTTTAACTCTCTTTATTTCTTCCTGTCCGTTCTCGCTACAAACAGATCCCTTGTTAAAGCAATTTCTGTGTAAATGATGCGAGATAAAATCCATAAAGTTATATGAGACACGGGTGACATTTATGGGGCGTAACGTGGGCAGAACATTTCCTCTGATATAACTTAGCAGTGTTTCCGGGTGTGCTCGGTTACTTTGTAAGTTGGAAGTGAAACGGGTTGTTAAGGACATCATTGACATTTTCTGACATTTTGTAGGCGGTGAAAATAATCCTAAATTGCGGCCCTACATTAAATCTTAGCAAAGTATTGCTACTACGCTGTTTGTCATCACAGAAATGCATGAACTTAGACAATCACTTACTCATTAGTCTGCAGCTCTTTTATTCCTGTAAGTGGTGACATTTGTTCTAATGTGCTTTTGACCATAAACTGTAAAAATGTGCTGAGTAAATACCACAGAAAAGGTTTGTGCAGGTCAGTTTTTTGTGCTCAAAGTAAACACATGTAGTAGCCTGAAGCAGCATATTCAGGTTTGACTCTTTTGTATTTCAGGTTTACTTAAAGTGTAGTGTTTGACCCAGACAGAAATTAAAATGCATTTGAAATGTCTTGCATTTATATTATTCCACATTATAAAACGGGTATCTCAAATCAAGCAATCTGATTGGTTCATAGTAGTGATATTATGAGCGTATACAACGGGTATGAGGTCGAATTCCTTCGCACAGATCCGTATCGCTCCGCGACGAACAGGGTTCGAGTTATAATCTGAGCTTCGTGAGGGCCTCGCGCCACATTTACACCTGGTATAAAAATGCGATCTGTATCCTATCAATTTTACCGAAGGAGATAAATAAATAAATAAATGAGAGGGAGAGAGACACCGAGAGAAATCGTTGCTTGTTACGTGATTCAACATTTCCCTCTCTCACACGCACACACAGCAGTCCACTACTCGCCCCAGATGTCTGCGATATTGCAACAAAGTTTAAGTTTCAACAGCAATATTATTTCATGATATTGATGAATGTATAAAACACGTCTATCCTTTAGAGCTGCAGCTGTGGAATATTTTATTAATCGTGTATTCTACAGATTTCTTTTCATTGAGTAATTGGATAAGAAATACTTTTGTTTGGCGCCAGTACCCGGATCAGCTGTGCAGGGCTCCAGACTAACTTTTTTTCACCTCCGTCCAGAACAGTCTTGGAAAAACAGACAAACAAAACTGAAAAGTTATCTGTTGGGGCACCTTTTTACCTTGACGATAAATTATTTAATTTCAATTCAGTTATAAACTCCTGGACTTTGTTTCAGCAGCTTTTCTGCTCTTGTTCAAAACTTTCTGCACATTCATAATCTCATATAATATTATGAGACTAACATCATTATTTAATGAGAATCATAATCTTTTTTTAATAATTAATAATAATCTCCTGTGTGAGTCCGGCGTGACTGTAGTAACAGCGTGAGAAGACGGCCTCCGTTGTAGTCAGTGCTCGTTTGGTTCAGTAATCCATTTGCTGTGATCGTAATAAATAAACACATGCCTACACAATCCCTTTCATCCTACAGAATATTTCTTTGTCCCAAACACATTATTTTCTAACGACAGGACGCCGTTAGTCTCGAGCCCCGCAGCTGTGTGACTCGTATCACTGTAACGTTACAACCCAAACTCGTGGACTAACCAGTCGGAGAACAATAACCACAAACGGACGATCATAAATCTACCCTTAAGAATTACCTTAGCGAGCCTTCATCTCAACTAGCAATCGTGATTTACGGTAAATGCTAACATTACCTTGTTTTTCAGTTATGCTCCGTTACGATGCGTAGACTGGATGCTTTCGAGGTGATCCCAATCTTTAGACACTTGTCCTCCCTGTCTCTGCAGTAATAAAGAGTGTCCTACCTGTCGTAAGAAGCTGGTGTCCAAGAGGTCGCTGCGTCCAGACCCGAACTTTGATGCTCTGATTAGTAAGTAACCATGCAACTTTGCCAGGAGCTTGAATCACGACACAAGTCAAACCTGGAGTAAAAATGTCTTAATCATGTCAAAATTATTATAAAATATTCTAGAATTTAGTTTTATATTCATTTATCCCATTTCAGGTAAGATTTATCCCAGTCGTGATGAGTACGAAGCTCACCAGGAGAGAGTGTTGGCCCGCATAAGCAAACACAACAACCAGCAAGCCCTTTCCCACAGCATAGAGGAGGGGCTGAAGATACAGGCTATGACCAGGTAAACCGCAATTTCAACACGCACAAGTAATGCGCATCGACGTGTAATGATGTTGATGATGATAATAATAAACTAAATGTGTACTTGTCTTTGTCAGACTGCAGCGTGGAAAGAGACACACAGTGGAGAACGGTAGCGGAGCTGAGGACAATGGAGACTCCTCCCACTGTAGCAACGCTTCGGTCCACAGCAACCAGGTATGTTGTGATGTTTAACAACGTTAACTTTGTGCATGCGAACATGCACGTAATGTTTTTGTGTGAATATATTGATGATGAATGAGAACATTATTTACGTTAAATGATGCCTAAACACTGAAAAGCACACATCCCCCCCCCCAGGAGGCAGGTCCGAGCATTAAGCGCACCAAAACAAGCGATGACAGCGGTTTGGACATGGACAACGCTGCTGAGAACGGGGGCGGGGACTCTGTAATCGACGGCGGTGCCAGTGAAATAGAACTGGTGTTCAGGCCACATCCCACCCTGATGGAGAAGGACGACGGTCACAACAGGTAGTGTAACACACATACTGCTTGAATAACGGCTCGTACGGTCTCACAGATAAGAAACAGGAGTGGACTTAACGGCTTGAGAGTGCTGTGAGGGATGAGACATTTCAAGGTGCAAGCTTATTAGTCATTAAACAGCACAAGGCTGCATAACGAAATGACATTTGTAGTCCACCTCCTCTCATCTTGCGGGAGTCTTGCACTGAAAGCTCAGAACACGGACCACCTGCTGAGTGCTTGATCCGGGGTGTTGATAGGGCAGGTCTCTGTAACGATGCGGACACAACAGTTCTGAAATCGGTGGCTTGTACTACGAAGGAAGTTCAACCTACTCAGAGTTAACTCGGGGTTATCAGGCAAATTCAGGGTTGGCAAACTCTGACCACCTACACTGGAGTTAAACGGTGAATAAGATGTTGGTTAGTTGAGTCCGTGTTAACCCTGGGCTCCATTGTAATAGGGGAAAAAAAGGAGCCAGCGTTTAAGCCAGACAGAATTTAATTTCCAAGATTAATCTACAAGTAAAAAGCTTGAATATTCTGACATTATAGTCACACATTTATGAGAGTAACTTCACTTTGCGAGGCTGCGACCTCACACACGTCTGCCGTGTAGTATGCATGCACTGGAAAGTTATCGGATTTAGCAGTGAGGAAATACTCGTAAGTTTAACCCACTATCTTAGAGATGCACGATAGTGATTGTGATACTTTTTTTTTTTTTTTCTCGGTTAGCATATTAACCCTCACCCTGACTCCCTATTTTTTTTGGACACGTAAAATAGTCAATCTAAATATGTGAAAACACTCCGGAGAATTCAGTTATAGACTACATCTACGAAACTATTAATTAATTAACCTTCCTCTTTAAAATCCCCGAGGCTGCAGGGCCCGCTGTCTGAACGTGATGCTGTTGTGTTCAGAACTTGATTGCAGCCGCAGTGGAACAAATCAGCATGAAATCTAAACAGATTTTATGAAGCCATGTGTATTAATATCCAACTTCTCAGCATTAACACAGAGTACAGATGTGGTGTGTAGTCCACGTGCAGGGTAACCTCGAGTTAACCACGAACCAAACCTGCTCGGAGCAGTTTAGACATGCTGCGTAAATTGCCATGGCAACAGACCTCGGTTAACACCTGTCCACCTTTCGTAGTACGGGTTAATCTGGAAGTTACACCGACGTCACGAAGTTATTCCTGAAGTTACCTGGATAAGCCAGTTTCCCCGCTTCGTAGTACAGACCACTGTTGTTTGGTCAACGTGAGTCCCTTTTATATCCAGATGTGCTTTACAAATAAATACCTTGACTAAATATTAACACATTTACATAATAAACCAAACCAAGCACAATTCACCCACCTGTGCACCGTCCGTAAACACTTTTAGTATTCTGGGTACAGCCTAACTTGAAACTGGTATTTTGATCATGCTTCATGTTAGCTGGACTGAATGTGACCGATAGTAGCTGCTAATGTGGGAATGTTTGACAAAGGTGCACAGAGAGTAGCCGTTATACATACTTCCTGCAACACATGTCAAAACAAAACACCTTAAAACAGTATCTGTCATTGTTGTTGCATTCACCAAACTCCTCCTGGATTTTGAAACAGAACTAATGAGAGCAGTCCGTTAGGGGTGTGGAAAATAAAAGATGCATTTTAGATGCATCGCGATGCAAACTTGAACGATTATGATTCGATTAACAAATGTCAATAATTGATAACGTTAAAAAAAAATCAATAGCGCACCTATCGTTAATGATTTTCCCCTGCACTCTGTGTAGCGCTTAGCTAGCGTCCTCTTCTCATTCTTCAAATGACAGCTACGCGACAGGCGGCAGTCGGTGAAAACGAGCGGAATAGAGGAAAAGATGAGCGCTACGTTTCAGTCTGGCTGTAAATGTACAGTGTAGGTCACAGCGTGTCCGTTTATTAAAGTCTGTCTGTCTGTTTTCAACTACTAGAAAGGCAGTTAGCGCTAACGTCTCCTCTTCAGACTGCGGTCTGGAAGCTGAGCAGGATGTTATTTGACTGCTGTAAAGTTGGTTTGTTGAAATGACCCAAATGCCGTTTCTCAAGGCCCGTGGTGCTCAATACAAGATCACAATAACCAACTTACAAGACAAGAAACAAACGTGTAACTACACTAGACGAGACAAAAAAGGAACAGATCTACTGAGGTGGCGTGAACGTGGTTTGGCTGGAACATTGTAAAGTGCGAAGTTCAACCCCCATCTGAATAAATAAAAATAGCAGCAGCAGAGGTCAGTAATAACGCTGTAATAATGCTGTGTTAGCTTATATGAAGTAACATTAAATATCTGCATTTTATTACTACCTTCTTGTTTGGATTAATTTGCTTTAAAAGTACCAAGTAGTCAAACAGGGAGAAAAATAATAAATTTATCCTGTTTGTTTTACAATTGCATCGTAGCCTCATAATCGTAATGCCTAGAAATTCCCACACTTGAGGTGATGCATCGAGAAATCGAATCGTTGACCTGATAATCGAATCCTGAGACCAGTGAAGAGGCACACGCCTACAGTCCATATCCTGTGGGCTTACTATGTGCTCATTTACACATATATTTGAATGTGTGTCTGCAGTGTGGAGTTTGTACCTCGCTACATTAAGACGTCCGGTAACGCTACGGTGGATCACCTGTCAAAATACCTGGCCGTCAGACTGGCTCTGGAGGAGCTGAGAAGAAACGCGGAGGCCAGTCCTGTTAATGTGGAGGCAGCTTCAGAGAAACAGTACACCATCTACATCCCTACTGCTGGAAACCAGTTCACTGTGAGTACATACACACAGCAAAACAGCATTGATCTAAACACACGTCCCCAAGCAGATTAGTGCAATCAGTTTTTCCACCCCTGCACATTCTGCTGTTGGCCTTCTTCACAGAAGACATGTTGAAAAGTCACAGCAGGAAAAGCACAGATGGCAGTAATACAGTAAAGGATGGTGGATAGTATATTACTTAGTTTCTTAACAGTAAATTCACTTTTGTGAGGAAGTACATGAAATGTACAGACACTTTATTATATTATGAATTGGTTCTGGTCCCAGTCAATAGTCTTCATGGTATTATTCACCCTTTTTCCATAGAAAATTACTTGTGTCCCTCCCCCCAAAATATCTGTGTCTTTGCTTCATACTCCAATCCACATCCTGGCTACCATTCGCTAAAACGTTCTAGGTTTGAAGCCATTATTGAATATGTGAAAGGGGCGTGTTCAGACTAAAACAGGTGCTCTTTAGGATCTGAAATGTAGAAACATACAGAGAAGGTTAAAACTTTCTGAAGAAGTTGGGGGAATATGAGCAGGAGAGCAAACGTGTGACCTTTCGGAAAAAAGGCTGAGTTTTAAATCCAAAATTTATGTGATCTGTGTGCATCCGATTAGTCTTTGAAATCTGGGGGTTCTCTGGGAGGTCTGTTTTTGACTGGCCCCTAACCCTCTCTCTAATGTAGCGTTAAGATAACCTTAACCACATGGTACCTGCCACCTAAAATAACACCCAGAATAATCAGTAATATCTCCTCAACCATCAGGCCTAGATGCATAATTCTGGTCTTCTTTGAAAGGTCAGAAACTAAGGAACATAAATCCATTGTACATTAATATATTTATATAAAAGCTATATTTTAATGCAACAAACCATCATAAAGAAGATTATAATGCACGTGAATATCTTCTAATACACCTGGAATACAACTGTAACTGTAAATTTGATGAAAATAAACTGTTATACAACAATCTTTCAAAAATATACCAGAATATGTCCATGTTTTGGCCATATTTACTGTTTATATGTTCGCTTTTATTGGTAGTTATCTTTAAAACATTATTTCTCTCCACACAAGCACGTTCCAAATAACATAAAGCTTCCAAAACATTGAAAATTTGATAAAAACGGTGAATAATCCTGTGGCTTGTAAAGCACACAGGCCACAGCTTGAGAACAGAACATCCTCCAGGGCTGTAAGTGGGCTCTTTCTTTTCGTATTGAAGAGACGAATCGATTTGATATGCTGCATGTCTGTGTAGCGCCTACGGTTTGCCGGCAGAGGCCGATAAAATCCGCCTCCGCCAAAGCAAGCTCTTCTTCTCTCCCTCCATCTGATGACAGAAACGAAACTTATCAGCTCACCGACCTCACCAAGATGGCGGCCCGCAAGGACGGCCTTTATTGACACGAACGACCGCTGTTTTTGGACTGAAAACAGCTAGAACAGCGAAAATCGATCACCGGTCCGGCAGATCCGGTACCACTTGGTTAACAGGCTTATACGACAATATGTCAAACTTGGGACTTTTAATTAGACCGTAGTAATGTTAGCTAACATACTTTATATATTTCTGTTTCAACGACTTTATTACCAACGGAGGCATTGCATTCACCAAAGAAAAAAAGTAGATACCTTGTAATTATGAGATAAATATTAGTCCGTCAACATTGCAGTAAAACCGATATCTTTAAACCCTGAAAACTTAGTGTTGGAAGTATCAAGCTGATAACTAACCTTTCTGAGGCTGTGCAGTGGTTCTACTCTGCAAAGCAGGAAGTGGCACCTTTTTCAGTTGTCTCATAATTACAACATCCTTACTACTTTTTTTTTTGTTCTTTGGCGAATGCAGTGCGCTTCCGTTTCAGCGTTGTAAACAAACGCACACTGGCTTTGTAGTCTCTGTACAGGAGGCGTTCACTCACATGCGGAGGCAGATAGAGCAGCGCTCAGAAACGTCTGCTGGCGAGATGAAACTATATTAAAACATGGAACGGCAGGCAAAAGCAGTTTAGTTTCCTAAACTCTGAGAACAACTCTGCTTCTACAGACGGACTGGAGGAGGTTTAGTTATAGAAAGTGGCGAGGGTCGGCGTGTGAAACCCTCATGGATGTTTGAACCTGTTGTCTCTGTTCGCAGGTTCTGAATGGTTCCTTCTCCCTGGAGCTGGTCAGCGAAAAGTACTGGAAGGTGAACAAACCCATGGAGCTCTACTTTGCGCCTACTAAAGAACACAAGTAGTCTCACACAGAAACACACACATACATACACACACACACACACACACACACACACACTCACTCGCCAGTAGGACGTCAACACATGGACTTGGCTACACCTGCGCACACAGAAACAAGAAGAGAGGACCGTGTGTGTCTGAAGGAGACGAGGGGATGCAGAACCCCTCAAAAGGACTCTTGTAAAAAGAAAAAACTTGTTTTATATTCTGTGGGTTTTCTTTTTTGTCTCTTTTTATCTTTCTCTCTGTAGAAGGTAGCAGATCAGTACAGCGGCCAGCAGAGACCGTAAACATAAATGTAAACTTTGTGCAGGAAACAGTGTTCACATGGCAACATTGTAAACGCCCATAGACCTAGATAACACATGGGCGTGTGCTCTTCAACTCTACGATGAACCTATTGGAAACGGATAAAGGTCGGAATAAATATAGTTTTATAATGAACTAAAAACCTAATTTTGAAACTGTTGAAATTGAAACACCACTAAATTTATGACATTGAAGTATTTTATTTTCAAAACCATCCAGCTGGATTTCTGTGGTTTGATTTGCTCATCTGAACTCTTGACAGAATGAAATCAGTCAGAGACAGAGACACACTTAATCGATTATCCTGGGTAGCCTGAAATTTTAAGATAACATCTTTGGATCTTAAAATGAGCAGTGGAATCCGAGCAGCTTGAGTTTGGACATTGGACACTTGGATTTTCTGTCTGCGTTTGTGAACCCTAAAAAAAAAGAACCACACATTTCAGACTGAAGGTTTTCAAAGTAAAATGTAAGTTCAACATTAACTAATAAGTAGTGATTCAGTTTCACAGTTGGGTTTCAGTTGCTTATGAAATTCAAACTATTATGGGCTTTTCTGCCGTTGGCATTCCTCTAAACTGGTTCTGCACTGTCAGACACAGATTACAACCATAATTTAATTAGAAACATCTGACAAAGTGTGAGATGCTGTTATCACAGAGTGCATAGGGCCCTTTGAGAAAACACCTGATAAACCACATGTTGAATACCAGCGTTCACACTGAGACACTTGGCAGTTTTAACCAGCTGTCGGCTGTGCAAGCAAATCCAGTTGGATGTAAGTAAGTAGTGACATGAAGCTACAGAGATTTTCCAGCTGTCTTTGTCGAACAAGGGAGAGCACTAAACGAATGACTCTGTGGTCACCCCGCTGCACCATTTGTCAGGGCTTGTCCTGCTTTTGTTTCCATAACATGGTCTGTGTACAGCAGAGAAACCCTGAATTGTGACAGAGACTCTGGGAGCTGTTGTCTTGATCTGCTGCCTGTAGGAACAAACTGTCCTCTAATATCTGTGGCTGCTCTCTATGGCTTGTCCTTTTATAAATGTCTTTTGTAACGTGGAGAGGAAGCAGCGTGAGTGTGTGTGTGTGTGTGTGTGTGATTGGAGGCGGGTGGGGAGGGAGGGTATTTTTGCAGCGCCACAGTCAGTCAGACCATTAAAGTATTCACTATCTCTACAACTCTACTCCCTTTGCTGGTCATTCACCACTGACTCACCGGTGGTGGGGGTTCTTTTCTCGTCATCCTCCTTCTTAGACGTAAAGAAAGGTACTTCGCCCACAAGAACCCCGACGGGACAAACCCACAACGATTACACCGAAACACACACACACGTGCGTTTCAAACATGATGTTGCTCTTTTTAACTGGCTGCTCTGTTTGTGGGCAAGACGATGCACCAGTGTGTGTTTTTACCATAGCAGAGAAATGTGAAGTTTGCATGTGTGAAGCTCCTTACATTGATGGGCAGTAGTGCACAGAGGATGCGATTTAATGTTGTCAAATGTGGTCTGTAGGCACTGCCGTGGCTGCTAAGTAACGGCCGCTAGGGGGCAGATACACTAATCATGAGTGACTGGATGAATGTGTGTGTGTGTGTGTGTGTTGGTGCATCAGCATCTGAAACGAGACCTTGGCAGCCCACATCAGGTGTGAAGGAATCCCTTAGTCCAACCTGTCTGGGCTCATGGGGGCACCAAGACCTGGTTCTCACTGCTGTTTCAAACATGTTATGTTTTTAGGTGTGAAGCAGCGTTTGTTTCATGGACAGTCGGAAACTTTATTTGTCATTTATGTGTAATATTCCTGATATTTGGCAGTGCAGCTCATTTATTTGATCCAAGAGGCGGAACCCCCTGCAGCACGTCAGTGGTGAATAAAAGGGTTTCACGTCGACAATATTCCTGATAATGGGAGCACAGTGTTGTGGCATTCCTGGATAAATATTTCACTACATTACATTTAAAAAGAATGCAACCTATTTTATGAATCCTACGGAAGCCCTAAGCGGCCATTGAAAATTGCACCCTGTACTTTAATACAGCCTCACAGAGAAGGTAGAATGGACGTACATACACTCTTGGTCTTGTTTATGAATTTTGGCAGCTGACAAGAAAAGAAAACCCAGTTGGAAGAAAAAAACATGTCCGTCCCCCTTTTTACTCCGTTTTCCCGTGATAACAGGATAATTATCTCGGGAACTCAATAACTAATTATAGCTGAAGAGCGAGGTGTCGGCAGGTTAACAATTGTTTTCTTTTGTTTTTGATTATCCTCTTCATCCAAGTTGTTATGAAGAAATTCAGGGGAATCCAATCACACATTTCCCAACGGCTATTTCAAAGGTTCCCAAATAGCCATCAGGAAATATGTAACGTTTAAGTCCATAAGTTGATGGATGTGGACCAATTGCCGGGATGCACACAGTCCAGCAACAGTGTCTTTATCAGAACTTTGTTGAAGAGGATTAGGAAAAAGATGGGTCATGTGCTCTACCAACTGAGCTAACCAGTGACACTGAAATTAAAGTATTAGTAGTAAAAAAAATATTTGAATGGATGGCCGCTTAGGGCTTCCGTAGAATCCACTGTATAAATTCAGAATATTTGTGAGATGGTACTATAATTTCTTAAAACCCTAGAAGCTGCCTGCTTCTTATGATCCAAATTATTTCTGTTCATTTGACTAAATCAGCATCTCGCCGTCTTCATCAGCAGATAAAGTTTGCACAGTGGTCTCGGTTTAAAAGATAAAAATGGTAACTCTTTGGTCAAGAATCAATCCACGTTTGAGTTCTGTTGAGTTCTTGTTCTGCCTGTAAAATTTAAAATGTGCCAACTCAGTTTAGCCTGTTGATACGTTTTAATGTCTGTGTAGCTGGCCCGTGAGGGGCGTCCACAGATCCAAGGATTGTATCAGATTTCTAGCTTTAGGAAAGACAAGGTGTCAGGTTTCACAAACTGACCTGCCCTGATGGGAGAGTGTCGGAGGTTTGCTCGAGTCCCATCTCGTTAAAAAGAGCTTCACTCCTGTCTCATTTTGTACCGTGTGTCTGATTAGCTGTCTGTGTGTGGAACCTGTATACTGCATCTTTCTGTTTGGACAATAAACCTGAATCTCTGTGTTCAACGTAGAACACAGCGGTGTTGCTTATGTTTTCATTGTCTGCTTTAAACAACAAGAAAAAGTTCACATCTTGGGTGTGAAAATCACTGTTGGTCTGTATTGTGACTATCTCGTCTTTCCAGCTACATCAGTCAAACACTGAATGTCAGAGGCAATGGTGCTACTGGCCATCAGAAACGGAAATGCATTCCTACACATCCACACCGCTCAGGGCTTCAGTATGCAGACTGGAAGAACCAGGGATTGAACCACCAACCTTCTATCAAGCGGACGACCGCTCTACCCCCTGAGCCACAGCTGCCCTTAATCAAACCTGCATCTTATATTTCCTACTTCTACCTTTCTGTATTAAACTGACTGTCATATAAGAAGAGAAATTGTCAAGTTGGATAAGGAATAAAAATAATAGCTCTTAGCGGAGGAGTGAATGTGGATTTGTTTAAGAGTTCCCATTGGTTCAGTAGCTTTTGATTTATCTTGGTTACAGAGATGTATTCCTTAGAGGAACTTTTAGAAATGGGTCCAATTATTGGGCGGTGATGGAAAAGACACATGGCTTTGGTGTGAGAGACCCGGGTTACATTCCCTCTGTGACCCATCTACCAATGTGTCTCTGAGCAAGACACTTAACCCATAGTTGCTCCAGAGGCGTGCGACCTCTGACATGTAGAGCCATTGTAAGTCGCTTGGGATAAAAGCATCAGCTAAATGTAATTTAACACCACAAGGAATGGTGCAGCAGTTGATTAGGCACATGACAAAAGGTGCAAATCTTTTTATCCGATCATTCGCAAATTATTTTCTCAATTAATGTTAATTAAGGTCAAACATAAGAAAACTGAAAAAACGCCCATCACGACTTCCCAGAGCCCCAAAGGTTTTCTTAAACAATTAATTGATTATGAAAAAACTTGCCAATTACATTTACTTAAGCTTGTTGAATGACTAATAAAATTTAATATTACATCTGATATGTTTTACCACCAACCACATCGCTGAAACATCCTCCCAGCACACAACACGGACTTCACCTTTCAGTAATAATAAAAAATATATATACAAAAAGTGTTTTTGAGCCCTGGCTCTTTTATTTTGCACTTTTATTATTTATTTAATATAAAAAAATAAAAAATTATTTTAAGCAGTGTAACCTGAAAGCCAGGCTACATGCAACAAGGGGGTGTAAGCAGAAATAAAATGTTCAGAGTTAGAACGATAAGAGGAAAGAATAACTCTGATCCCAGCCTGGACAGGTGGTCTGTGACCGGGCCATCCAAAAATCTTTTGCATTTCCCCCACACTGGATGACACAGAGGTTGTAGAGAAGGAGGAGAGAAGTAGAGCGGAGGAGGAGAGTGAGCCGGCGGAGGCATCAAAGCAGCTGGGAAGCAGTTTGAAAGGAGCGAAGAGCTGCTTTGGATTGAAGCATCTCAAATGTGTCTGTTCTCTCTGCATGGCTGACAAACACAGGCAGCCGAGGTGCCAGCACCGCCCTGCCTGACTGCCAGCAGTGAATGCAGAGACAAAAGAGGAAAGAACTTCATCAGGAAGATACTGAGCTTCAGTAGAAAAATAAACAGCAGAGACTTGTCCCGGTACTCCGCTCCGCTGATCTTGAGTTTGTCATCATCTGTTAACCGGGGGGGGGCTCTGGTGGTTCTGGGATGATCAGACGGTCTTCCTTGCAGTCAGAACTCTAACTATAGATCCCAAACCTCCCACTGCCAGAGCCTGTGGAAACAAACACACACGTTAGCCAGCCACTGACCATTAAATGAGTTTCAACAAATATTAAATAGTTTTGAATGACTTCAGGACGTGTCTGTATGTTTGCAAACCGCTTTAAATCGCCAAAAGACCTAAGAACACCTTTGTAGTTGGAGGTCTGACATTTCCAAGTTGCAGCATATCTACACACCTTTTCGTGCCACTGCAGCAGCACAGCGCTGCTGTTGTCGGACGGTTTCTCAAAGCCTCTGTAGATGTACTTCATCAGCAGGTCCACTCCGGCTCTGTCCAGGGAGCCCACGGCCTTCTCTATGTCACTGCTCTTAAAACCGCTCAGCACTCTGACCACCAGCAGCTCCGCTCGCTCCTGCACACAAACAACATGCTGCTTTCAAAATATATTAGAACTGTGCAGAGCGCGAGGACATGCTATGTCCTATATGCTATGCAGAGGAGAAACAGGGTCTGAAAACTTTGCAATGACGATAATCCAGGAACAAAGAAATACTTTAGTATTGGTGCCATGCTATTATTTAAATCTTCCATCTATGTTTTAGTTCTTTACTACTGAAGCTAGATAATCCAAAATTGAAATAAAAAACTGAACTTACAGTTACTGAACAGTAATTTATGCTACCTTTAATTTCTGCTGGGTCTTTTGTTTTGTCGTTGCTGTATCTTATTTCTACCCCATTCTGTACGGCCACCAGAGGTGGCAAAACGTAAATATGGGTAGTAATAAAGTGCTGAACAAACAACCTATATGGGTGTTTTTCTGGTGAGGCCAGTCTTACTGTAGGTGCAGGACTTTTACTTTAAAAAAAAATAAAGATCTCAGCACTTTTACCACTGCCAACATCACAACGTCACATGTAGAGACATTTGGCAGCCTAAATTCCCGCGTTCTTGTCAGACAGAGCAGCAACAGAGAGCATCCTGACTGGAAACATCACTAA
>NC_060155.1:28344705-28413811 GCF_021292245.1 Micropterus dolomieu
AATGTGGGGGAGGGGGGGGGGGGGGGGGGGGGCTCTGGTGGTTCTGGGACGATCAGACGGTCTTCCTGGCAGTCAGAACTCTAACTATAGATCCCAAACCTCCCACTGCCAGAGCCTGTGGAAACAAACACACACGTTAGCCAGCCACTGACCATTAAATGAGTTTCAACAAATATTAAATAGTTTTGAATGACTTCAGGACGTGTCTGTATGTTTGCAAATCGCTTTAAATCGCCAAAAGACCTAAGAACACCTTTGTAGTTGGAGGTCTGACATTTCCAAGTTGCAGCATATCTACACACCTTTTCGTGCCACTGCAGCAGCACAGCGCTGCTGTTGTCGGACGGTTTCTCAAAGCCTCTGTAGATGTACTTCATCAGCAGGTCCACTCCGGCTCTGTCCAGGGAGCCCACGGCCTTCTCTATGTCACTGCTCTTAAAACCGCTCAGCACTCTGACCACCAGCAGCTCCGCTCGCTCCTGCACACAAACAACATGCTGCTTTCAAAATATATTAGAACTGTGCAGAGCGCGAGGACATGCTATGTCCTATATGCTATGCAGAGGAGAAACAGGGTCTGAAAACTTTGCAATGACGATAATCCAGGAACAAAGAAATACTTTAGTATTGGTGCCATGCTATTATTTAAATCTTCCATCTATGTTTTAGTTCTTTACTACTGAAGCTAGATAATCCAAAATTGAAATAAAAAACTGAACTTACAGTTACTGAACAGTAATTTATGCTACCTTTAATTTCTGCTGGGTCTTTTGTTTTGTCGTTGCTGTATCTTATTTCTACCCCATTCTGTACGGCCACCAGAGGTGGCAAAACGTAAATATGGGTAGTAATAAAGTGCTGAACAAACAACCTATATGGGTGTTTTTCTGGTGAGGCCAGTCTTACTGTAGGTGCAGGACTTTTACTTTAAAAAAAAATAAAGATCTCAGCACTTTTACCACTGCCAACATCACAACGTCACATGTAGAGACATTTGGCAGCCTAAATTCCCGCGTTCTTGTCAGACAGAGCAGCAACAGAGAGCATCCTGACTGGAAACATCACTAACATGGGATGTGCACGGCCCAGGACCGGAGGGCTCTGCAGCGGGTGATTAAAACTGCTCAGAAGATCATCGGTACTCACCTCCTGAGCATCAGTGGTATCGGTGAGGTGAGGTGCCTGCAGAGGCCAAAGGATACTAAAGGGCAGGACCCACCCAGCCACAGCCGGTTCACCCTGCTGCCTAAACTATCAGACTCTTAAACTCTAATTCATCCTCAGCACTGCTTCAGTGCTGACAGTTTATATCTTTTTACCATTTTCATGATAGCGCCTTTCTGGTCTTTTCGACCACTCAAAGCGCTTTTACACTCCATCATTCACACACTGGCTTTGACATGAAGCCCGGAGGAGCCGGGGAGTGAACTGCCGACACCCGCTCGACCTCCTGAGCCACAGCCTCAATTTCACTTCACAACCTTTTGTAAGGTGACAAATAAATCTACCTCGTATTATCTCTAGCGTCACCTTGTGAGAGCAGCGTTGCACAAAGACAAATACGGATACCTTGGCGTTCTGGTTCTTGGTGTTGACTGGAGGATTCTTTAGCACAGCATTGAGAGCCGCATTCATGTTCCCCTTGCAAACACCAGTCAAGGACAACACAGTTCTACAGGACAGAGGTACGTTTCTTTTTTTTTTTAAATAAATAAAACACAAAGAACTTAGAGAAACAGCATTACTTCCATTAGTACAACGACAACATAAGTATGTTCTCACAGATTCATTCTAATCTGCTGTGTTTTCAAGCTGCTGTCAGAAAAATAAGCTGCGCCATAAAAGCGTACCTGAGAATACAGCACAGGAGCATAAACACAAAGAGGCGTCTACTTTAAACATAAAACACATCCCACTAATAATAGCGGTCAACCGGTACAGGTCACTGGCTGATATTTGGAGAGCAGGGCAGCTGATGGCCGACACATAATGCCGATATCACAACAAAGAGTACAATCTAACATATATTAGGGCTGCAACAATTAATCGAATAGTCAATTAGTTGTCAACTAATAAATTAATCAAACTATTTTCATAATCGATAAATCGGTTTGAGTCATTTTTTAAAGAAAAATAATCTGATAGGATCTTAAAGGAGAATATTTTCTGGTTTAATTTCTCCTCTGTGACAGCAAACTGAATATTTTGGGGTTATGGTTATTCTTTACAGTATAACTATATTTATATTTAACACTAGCCAGTAATGCTTTTAGATTAGATCTGCTGTCATTTAGGAGAAACCTGTTAACATGATGCAAATATACCGGGCTCGCTGCGCTGTATAAAAAGGTACTGAGTCGGTGTAACACCATAATCTGTGACCATGATGTTTTCCCAACCTTAACCAATTCTACATTTGGTGCCAAAACCTAACCAAACTGCAACCGCTTCACAGCATCTGGCGCTTAACTTCCCATTTGGGTCGCAGAATCTGATAGGTCACAAATTTTGGTGTCACACCGGAAAGGGCGGTCAGAACATCGTTCCACAGCAGATCACTCAGATGTGAGTGCAGGTATCAGCCGATGCCGATTAATTATTCAGAACCCCGGTGCGTAAACTGCGCTGGCGTTACGCACACAGACTGGAAGGTTACGCACTACAACACGCACATTAAAAGTAAAGTCTGCTCGGTTAAAACACAAACAGTTAAAGTAACGTTAACCGGCCACACCCTCCTCCTGTGCACACCCGGAAATGCTGCAGAGTTATCTCAGAGGAAATGTTCAGCCTGCCGCACACATCCCGCAAAAATATGTCACGCGTGTCTCATTTAACATGACTGCAGTATAAAAAACTGAAATAAGATAAGGGCTATTGTGGATATATCTAAATATACTGCGAATCTGCAGCCCTTTAGTCTCAGATATCGTTACGTTATATTTGACAGAGCCCCGACATGGTTACTGTAGCTCCTGCTGGCTCGTGCCCCTGCCTGAAAAGAGAATTTAGTCTTTTCCTTGAAGTTATTAAAGGATATTCTCTGAGCAAAGCGTCCACTTCTGCTTCGTCTGGACCGCCCTGGTTCTCTCCTCCGTCTTCCTCGTCCACAAACTTGTTCTCGTCGTATTCATCAACGTCCACTCTCCTAAACCGGTCGGAGACTGTATTTTTAGACATTTTGGACACGATAGTAAAGATAGTTTTACGCACAAAATGAGCGTTTCTGTCCGCAGAGACAAGCAGATGTACTGTCCACTTCCTCACTTCCTCACTTCCTCTTCTTCTTTCTCCTCGGAATAAGTGCCAGTTGTTAAACCAGCGTACAGTTTTATTACCGCCACCCAACGGACTGGAAGATGTAGTAAAATATTAGCAGGACAAGAAACAAAGAAATTCCACAGTGGGTGGTGGATGAAGTATTCAGATCCCTTACTTAAGTAGAAGTACTAATAGGTCTACTACACTTACTACTCTGTTGAATACTCTTTTACAAGTAAAAGTACTGCATTGAACATGCTACTCAAGTAAAAGTATGTAAGTATGATCAAAAAATTTTACTTAAAGTACTATAAGTAAAAGTAGGGTGAAGTCAGCCACTTTTTGGTAAATGACTAATAAGACCATCTAATAATCTACGCATGAGATTTAATGATATTTTTAGAAACTGGCATGGGTCACGTTTATTTGTAAAAAATGTGAAAAAGTATAATTGTTTTGTAATTATGAGAATTTGACAATAATTATCGCGCTTTTGTTCAATAACAATATAACAAATGTTCAATAAATATTTAATAAATGTTTGATTTTATTCACTTACATACGTGACATACACGAATTAGGAATAATTTTTTTTATTAAGATGTTTATTTTGTAAAGGACTGAAAAGAAGCTTTGACTTAATTAAAATTTTTTCACGTATATTTGTTGACAGATTTTTTCATAATTGTTTTGAATGTTCTACCTCAGATTTGTGAGGTAATCCACCGTTGGGCTTCAAGTGTTGACAGAAATCAGCCTTTAAACTCAAAAGCAGACAAATTCGATACTTATCGTCATAATTATCGATATCGAAAGATATGACACTTTTTATCTTGATAACACTTTTGTCCATATCGTCCAGCTCTAGAGTTTGAGTATCAGCATGTTGCCTCTGCCGCTGTTCAGGTTAAATGTAACACAACACAGTGATTTTCGCTGAAATCAATTAAATTTTTGCAAGAAACTGACATTATTGTCTTTGAGGTGCCACAGTAACATCTTAAATACATTTTATGAAATAAAACAACAGAACAGATTCACTTCATCCACACAATCAGTGGGTTTGAGCAGAATCTCAAATACATCAATACCAATATTCAACAAACATTTAGAGCACAGAGAAGTTTCCATTTTCATGCAGAGAAATGTCAGTTCAGGTAAACAAAAGTCATCCTGAGCAGTGATAGCCTCCATGGCTAAACAGACACAGGAAGGAGCTCCACCTAAAGAAACTCAAACATTTACACAGCAACTAATGAGAAGACGTCAAAGTACCGCCCACAATGTTTGATTGACAGCTGATCTCTGTGCAGTGAAGAAATGCCACAACAATCAGCTCTCAGCAACAAACATGAAGACAAAATAAACAGGTTAACACTCTCCAAACTCTGTATTACATTGGCTGATATATCCTGTATAAGACATATTGATATTAAATATGTATATGCATGAAACAATCATACAGTTGGTCATCATTAGCACATACACACAGGTTTGTATGCTGTATCACATGTTAACCTTCAGAGTTGCAGCCTTCTTGCAAAGGCTCAGTTGTATTCATAAATCAAGTCTTCTTCCACTCCTCACCTATGCCTCCTATATTTATAAATCTTAGTTTACTGTTATCGAGCCTGGCTCCAGGTGTTATCAACTTTATGTGAGAAACCAACAAGGCCTCATTGTCTCTCGTTTGGATGTCTAATTAATTTTAAATCATGGTCTATACCCTAACTTCCCCTCCCGCCAATTAGCAACACTGTTAAACTGGCTTGAACACACGAACACACACAGAAAGTGTGTGTTCGTGAAGGCCGCAGCCTGAAAGCAACAGGCGGAGCAAGAAAACTGCATCTCAAAGTTTCAGTGTATCTTTCAATAAACACCTTAAACATCATTCTTATAAACACGTTAAACATTACATTTAGTGGTTATCATGCTAGGCATTTGGAATATTCAAACATCAAGGCTAAATGCTAATAAAACATCTACAACAGAAATTAAAGGATAGAAACACAGAATTTAACCCACTGGCCAATAAAGAGGTCATAATAAAAAAGCATAAAGGCCACCGCAAAAGGACTAAAGCCTTATTTATGCTTGTCGAATCAACGGCGTAGCCTGACGTGCACCTGCTCAAAAATGAAACTACACATTGCAGCGACGTGGACCATATGAACTGTGATTGGTTGGCTGGGTAGCATCGCAAAGTCTACAAGAGCCGCACCTTTATCATTTTACCCTCATTCAAGTTAGCGGAGGGCTAAACAGGAAGTTAGCCTGCTCAGCTGTCAAAAGTCAAGACAGTGGACGCTGTAGCTCTATCGCCAACTTGCGTTTTGGTGGTGTAAATTCAGAATGACGCAGACACCAACGCACAACTATAAATGCATGGCTATGGTGTAAGCGCGACACAGAAGTCTAAATCACAAGTTACCATCTCCCACAGAAAACGCTACTCCTTTACTTCAGTAACCAAGTTGTGTCACTTTGTAACACGTGTCATAATGCTCGCCTAGCGGCTAGTCAGACACGCCCTCAAAAACACTGGTGGAGAAACACACTGAGCTGCAGCACACGAGATTTCCGCCTGCCGCCTGCCGCCTCCCCTCAAACCCACCCTCCTTACACTAGCTACCCTCCAGCCAGTCAGTGGACATAAAGCTGTTACTATGATGTAGAGACAGAGCTCAGTTAAACGTTTACATATGAACGATAAATTTGTTACAAATTATTCACTTACCGCTCTGAACTTGCTCCAGTCTAGGTTGTGAAGCAGATTTGGGAACATGTACGGCTGAACCAAAGACGTGTTTATGGCTCGTCAGGATCCACCCTACTCTGCTTCTGATTGGTTAGTAGTCGACCTAGGAAATCGATCTAGGTACTGCACATGCGCAACTCCCAACAAAGATCTTGTAGAAGTGAGATGCTTCACTCAGTAGCTAAAACGGACCATTCAACATATGGTTGCAGAAATATTCAGTATGAAAATATGGTGTTTTTAGAAAATGAAACCATGTAAACTTATTCTGGTACAACCCCTAAATAAAATGATGAACCTGAAAATGAGCATGATTTGATCACTTTAAATGACTTCTGACTATTTGAGTTTACAGAACACAACAGTGTCTCCAGAAGAATAATAAAACCAGTCCAGCATAGAGAGGCTGAGTGAATGTGGTCTGGACTCTGTGGAGGAGAGTCATGGTTTCAGAGATGCTGTAGAAGGACAGAATACCTGCACTGTGATCCAGGTACACTCCTACTCTAGAGGACCAAGGACCTGAGACGGGAGTTTGGACATTGTTGGATCTAAACTTAAAACTGTCATGGTCACAATACAATGCCCACGATTTGTCACTGAGTCCAAATACACATTCATCTGAGCTCCCCGCTCTGCTGATATTCTTGTATGCGACTACAACACAAACTACACATGCTATTCAAGTTACAGTAATATTGACAGTATTTACCTGAGATTACTAAGTACACTGACTCAATTGCTGTACTTCAGAACAAAATCAGGGTACTTGTACTTTACTTGAGTATTTCCATTGTATGCAACTCTATACATTTACTCCAGTTACATCTCAGAGGCAAATATTGTACATAAACTCCACTACATTTGTCTGACAGCTTTAGTCACTAGCAGGGCTCAACGTTAAACTTTTTTGCAACTGGTCCCATCAGTCCAGGGGGTTTGAAACTTACTGGCCCCAAGTCAATTTTTACTGTCCCTCCCTTCAAAGGTTGTAATTGATCAGTGTTACAAAAAAACATTAAAAGTTATGTTACTCTGTTAACACGTTTAATCGTTTATTAAATACATCCTGGATATAAAAAAAACTAAACTGAAATGTAAGGCAAGAGCATTAACCACTGTACTATGGACCACCCACCCCTTGAACATATATTCATACTCTAAATCGCACACACCTACCATATACATGGTATATGTATATGTATGTATATAGACGGCTTCTCATAGAAGGCACATTCACTACAGTAACGTTACTGACTGCGGTCTAACTGTTAGAAAATATGGCAACAATCTCATTGTAATATTAAGTCTAACTCAATAAACGTTTAATTATAATGACATCCAAATTATTTCAGTCTGAATATAAACTTCTTTATGTTCATCCATGCTATGAGATATGATCTGAAATTTTTTACAAAATAAAAAACCTGATGGCAGTCCATCATCTGTGCATTATTAAGGGGGATACATATTTTAGCAGACTGCATGTCCAGCCTGGTAGGACCAGTACGGTAATGGCTTTCTTCGTAGTTTTTTTTTTAAATGCAATGCATTATTAAATTACTATGATAATAATTCATTCATTAAAAAGGGGGATTTAGAACAATTCCCGGCACAATCCAAAGGCCATCATTAGGTGGATTACAAGGAAAAAATATTGTCTACAATGCTGCATTCAGTTCAAAGTAGATGGTGTTCTGACGATCTATGCTGCCTTGTCGAAAAATGCTACCTTACGTGTTCCCATTTCCAATCCCATAAAAGGTATAACTCTCTAAGTATTATGATGTCTTCTGTTTTTTTATAACAACATCATTTCAGGGGTAGCGTATTCTGATAATGACTAATATCCCCTATCAAATAATGCTCCCACTACAGAATCATTTTACATTGCACCACTACTCACTTCATGTGCACTGTAAGGAGATGGGGAACATGTTTAAATGCTATATGATGCCATCTTTATTCAAGATAGCAAGGTTGCACAGATTTAGCCTTTGACACAGTCAACCACAGGATGCAATGGGCATCTCGAGTAAAGCACTCCTGTGGTTCAAATCCTACCTCCCGGGGCGTTCCTACAATGTTTTGTGGCAAGGACAATTATCCTCCTCCTACTGCCTCTCCACAGGGGTGCCCCAAGGCTCAGTGCTTGGGTCACTTCTCTTCTCAATTTGCACCACCTCACTGGGGCCGATCATTCGCTCGCACGGCTTCTCTTACCACTGCTACGCAGACGACACGCAACTCTACCTATCCTTCCTGCCAGGCGATCCCACTGTCTCGGCGTGGATCACGGACTGTCTATCAGACATATCTGCATGGATGAAGGCTTGCCACCTTCAACTAAACCTCTCTAAGACTGAACTCTTGGTCATTCCAGCCAAGCAATCTATCCACCATAGCATCAAACTACTAATTGACTCCGCAACCATCACTCCAACCAGGGTGGTGAGAAACTTGTGTGTCATGATTGATGACCAGCTGTCCTTTTCAGACCATGTTGCTGCCGTCTCACGGTTGTGCCGCTTTGCTCTATACAACATAAGGAAAATCAGGCCCTACCTCACTCAGTACGCCACCCAGCTTCTGGTACAGGCCATGGTTATCTCTCGCCTTGACTATTGCAATACTCTCCTAGCAGGTCTTCCAGCTTGTGCAGTGAAACCCTTACAAATGGTTCAGAACGCAGCAGCGCGTCTGGTTTTTGATCAGCCCAAAAGGACTCCCCGTGGCCTCCAGAATCAAATTCAAGTCACTAATGCTTGCATACAGAGTGACTACTGGGTCTGCACCCATCTACCTAAACTCCATAATACAAACTTACGTTCCTTCTCGGCCGCTACGCTCCTCCAACGAACGCCGCCTGGCTCTGCCGTCCCTTCACACAAAGCAATTCCAGTCCCGGCTATTCTCATCTGTGACACCACGATGGTGGAACGAGCTACCACACGCCATCAGAGCAGGGGCGTCCCTCTCTAACTTCAAGAAGCTCCTGAAAACTCATCTCTTCCGAGAACACTTCCTCTTATAACACCTCTAACTCCTAACCTCTAACATGCACTTCCTGTGCTCTTCTTCTTCTATCCCCTACAATGATCTTGTATTAATTGCACTTTTTGTTGACTCTTACTTCCTTCCCTAGGTATCTTCCCCATTGATGTGATATGTATATATGAGTGAAACTGAGTTTGTAACTCCCTTCTGCTACGTAGCAGACAATGTACAGTAATATAAAAAATGTTTTAAAATTTGTAAACAGAAGTAAACTGTATTCAGTGGAGCAGTGCTGAGGAACAATTTGAGTTCAAAAGTGATAGCTTGGAGGAAAAAGCTTTTCTGCAGTCTGGTGGTGCTGCAGCAAAAACTTCTATATACAGTAAAGGTGGCCTGCCTTTACATGCACATGAAGGTTAATCACATCCCATTCTTAATCCGTAGGGTTTAATATGGAGTTGGCCCACCCTTTGCAGCTATAACAGCTTCAACTTTTCTGGGAAGGCTGTCCACAAGGTTTAGAAGTGTGTTCATGGGAATTTCTGACCATTCTTCTAGAAGCGCATTTGTGAAGTTAGGCACAGACGTAGTTTCCGCTCTAATTCATCCCAAAGGTGTTGTATCAGGTTGAGGTCAGGACTCTGTGCAGGCCAGTCAAGTTCTCCACACCAAATTCGCTCACCCATGTCTTTATGGGCCTTGCTTTGTGCACTGGTCCGCAGTCACGTTGGAACAGGAAGGGGCCATCCCCAAACTGTTTCCACAAAGTTGGGAGCATGAAATTGTCCAAAATGTCTTGGTATACTGAAGCATTAACAGTTCCTTTCACTGGAACTAAGGGTCCAAGCCCAACCCCTGAAAAACAACCCCACACCATAATCCCTCCTCCACCAAGTACCGTTCTCCTGGCAACCGCTAAACCCAGACACGTCCATCAGATTGCCAGACAGAGAAGCAAGATTTGTCACTCAAGAGAACACGTCTCCACTGCTCTAGTGACCAGTGGCGGCGTGCTTTAGTGGGTGAACAAGCTGTGGCTGGGTGGGTAGTCAGGAGATGGGTACCAACGATCTTCTGAGCAGTTTTAATCACCCTTTGCAGAGCCCTCTGGTCCCATGTTAGTGATGTTTCCAGTCAGGATGCTTTCTATTGCTCCTCTGTAGAAGCTGATAAGAACTTGGCGTGGGAATTTGGACTTCTTAAGCTTCCTCATGAAATACAGTCGTTTCTGATCTTTCTTCACCAGCGTGGAGATGTGAGACGACCATGTCAGGTTCTCTGTGATGTTGATTCCCAGGAACCTGAAACTGTTCACCTGCTCCACCTCCGGACCACTGATGTAGACATCAGTGTGTGTCTTTATCTCCTTTTTCCTGAAATCAACAATCAGCTGCTTAGTTTTGCTGATGTTGAGCAGTAGGTTGTTCTCTTTACACCACTCTGCAAGATTATCAATTTCCTCCCGATATGAACTCTTGTTGTTCTTTGAAATTCGGCCAATGAAGGTGGTGTCGTCCACAAACTTCACAACAGAGTTCTCTCCATTTTGAGGGATGCAGTCGTGGGTGTACAGCGTGAACAGGAGGGGGTGTTGAGCACTAGAGTGGAGGAGGTGTGTCCGCGAATCCGAACTGACTGGGGTCTGTTAGTGAGGAAGTCCAATACCCAGCTGCAGAGTGTTGTAGTTAGAGTTTGTTGATCAGTTTCATGGGGGAGGTTGTGTTGAATGCTGAGCTGAACAGCATTCTGATGTAGGTGTTGTTTTTCTCAAGGTGTGTGAGGGCTGAGTGGAGGGCAGTTGAGATTTCCTCCTCTGGGCAGCAAATGTAAGAATACTGAACAGCGTTTTTGTAAGCAAACTGGTGAGGGTCCAGGCTGGCTGGGATGTTGTTCTTTATGTTGAAGAACCAGTTTCTCAAAGCACTTCATCAGAATGCTGTGATAGTCGTTCAGACTAGACACTGCAGACTTTTTAGGTTCAGGGACGATAGTGGCTGTCTGAAAGCAGGAGGGAACCCACTCCTGAGACAGTGAGATGTTGAAAATGTCAGTAATAACATCAAGTAGCTGATTGGCACAGGATTTTAGCGCACGGCCAGGAATGTTATAAGGCCCAGCTAATTTACTCATATTCACTCTCAGCAGGTTTTAGTTTTAGTGAGGAAAGTTGAAAGGACAAATGCACTTCTGCTCTAAACACAAACACTTTACTTTTTAATCAGGATTTTTGAAAAAACACAGCACAACAGCAGCCCTAAATATAGTAAATTACTTCTTTTCACAAAAACAACATTGTGGCAAGCTTTTGATACAGAGGATCATGCAATATCAAAACAAGGATTTTTCAATGTGTAGGATTGTCAGAACAAACAGTCTGCTGGTTCGGAAACTATCAGTCTGGTAGATCTCAGTGCAGGTGGACAGTCTCCCTTTTAGGCCTCTTAGTGTACTCAAGGCATGCCCCAGGGATTAGTGCTGGAACCACTTCTATTTATTTTATACATCAACAGTCTTGATCAAAATGTCTCCAACGCAAATTTCCACTTCTATGCCGATGATACTGTGATATACTGCTCTGCATTACCACCAAAGAAGGCTCTTTGTCAGCTTCAACTTGCTTTTAATACTGTTTTTTAAACTTTAAACTTCACTGGTTTCTTTTAAAATACTTTTAAATGACTTTGAGGCTGGCAAATCTGTCTATTTCACATTGCAGAGGTTCATTGCAGTAAAGGTAAATATTAAAAAGTGTGCAGAAGTGCTTCATTGTAGATTGTCCTCTGTAATTAAAATAAGAAACAGCAGCTGGAGCCAGACACTCACAATCACACACACACACACACACACAGCTGTTTAATTAGGTGCATTTGAGATGAGAAAAGCAACTGCGGCCACCAGCGGTTTAAATATCATCATCATCAATCATGTGACATGGTGACGTTTTGCAGTGCCGGCGAAAATCGGACACAATTTCTAACCAGCATGCCTTGTTTTAAGTCCAGCATGCATCACGTTAAGTCAGCGCTGCGCAGCGCCGCATGAAGTCAAAGGCACCTATTGTTGAACCATGTCAGTGAACGCACCTTGGCCTCTGAGAGTGTCAGTTATATGTAGCGCTTTCTCAGTATCATCTAGCATGAGATAAAGCGCCCTGGGTTCTTTTCAGTAATCTGCACCCTATAGTATCAGTTGCAACCTGTAACCACTAACTACTTTAGGAACACTCTAACAGAACTATATCAATTTTACAAAAGATGGTGCAGATGTGTAGTTTTTAACCCTTTTTAAACTGAAAATACTCTGCTTCAAATGTGTATATTTATAACAATGACAAAGAGGTAAATCTTATAACATAGATAGTTAAATAGTTAAATTTTTTAAAATAAAAAATAATAAAATTAAATGAAATAAAGTGACCTTTAGGGTTAAGAGAGATGTCCCCTCAATTACCTTAACAAATCAAAGTATACAACCGTCCACTTGTTCCCCAGATACTGTAAAACTGATAGGTCAGTCTGTACCTTTAAAACTCTTGATGGAAACTTAAAGTTCTCTGCCCTAAACACTTACTGTAAATATCTAAATTTACCTTAGCAAACATTATTTTTTCACATTCCAACTGCAAATGAACATTCAGCAGCAAATACCTCAGATAACTTCATATAAACCAATTATCATATATCCATAACCACAGTGCTGTAAGTTACTCAGTTACTCTAATGGGCCCCCAAAAAATAAAAGCCGGAATTAAAATAAACAACCCCCGTGGCAGGCCTGAATGCTGCTTGAGTCGACAGATTACAGTGGATGGTCCCTTCGCTCCCTGAGCAGGGTACCAGTGAGGTCTCTACCCTCTAATATTCGTCTTGATTCGTAGCTATTCGCCACTCAAAATACAGTTGCACACTCACACTGCAGCGTCTACTTCTCTCGCATGTCTCCCTCGTTTCTCTGCTCTTCCAGTTCCTCTGACTAGGACTAGTCCTGACCCCTATTCAATCATACCTGTTAGGAACTAGATGTCTCTGTCAGTGGACTAATCAGAGGCACATAAATAAAAGCATCAGGTTAATATGTCTCACCTCGTGTTGAGTGATGTACGTTCTAAATAAACTATGAAAACACTGTCCTCTTAAAGGAACAGCGCCTACTATAGTAACAATGTAGGGTTTACACTGCTGTGTTTAAATTTGCTCTGGGGTTTAACCCCGTGGCTACATGTAAAAAGCAAGTGACAGAAAACTCTGCTCATTTCTCTATGACAAAGCTGTTTTAGTGAGGAAAGCTGAAAGGACACAGACTGACTGACAAATGCTCTTCTGCGTTCTGTGTTTTAGGAGGACTGCCTCAGTTATACTCTCATATTAGTTTCACATTTTCTCCATCAGCTCTGTATGAATGAAGACAAGAAGAAAAGATTTTGTTAATGTTTGTTTATTCATCATGTAAAGCTTCAGTTTGTTCACACATCCCATCAGTAACGTCTGTTAAATGACTCTTGTTCAATGATTTCAGGTACAGATTCACTTCATCCACACAAGCAGTGGGTTTGAGCAGAATCCCAAGTACATCAATTCAAATATTCAGCAAACATTTAGAGCTCAGAGAAGTTTCCATTTTCATGCAGAAAAATGTCAGTTCAGGTAAACAAAAGTCATCCTGAGCAGTGATAGCCTCCATGGCTAAACAGACACAGGAAGGAGCTCCACCTAAAGAAACTCAAACATTTACACAGCAACTAATGAGAAGACGTCAAAGTACCGCCCACAATGTTTGATTGACAGCTGATCTCTGTGCAGTGAAGAAATGCCACAACAATCAGCTCTCAGCAACAAACATGAAGACAAAAGAAGTTTAAGGCTTAAAACACAGAATTTAACCAACTGTCCCTGAAATGACTTCTATTAGAGTTTACAGAATTTAGCAGTGACTCCATAATAATACAGCCAAAGTCCAGCATAGAGAGGCTGAGTGAATGTGGTCTGGACTCTGTGGAGGAGAGTCATGGTTTCAGAGATGCTGTAGAAGGACAGAATACCTGCACTGTGATCCAGGTACACTCCTACTCTGGAGGACCGAGGACCTGAGAAGGGAGTTTGGACATTGTTGTACAAAAAGGTATAACTGTCTTTCTCACAATCTAATGCCCAAGATTTGTCATTGAATCCAAAGTCACATTTCCTCCAGCTCCCTGCTCTGCTGATATTCTTGTATGCAACTGCTACATGAACTCCTCTCCCTCTCCACTCCACCTCCCAGTAACAACGTCCAGTCAGACTCTCTCTACTCAGGACCTGCCAACAGCTAGCGAATCTGTCTGGGTGATTAGAATAAGACTGATTTTTTCTCATTAATGTTGCTTTTCTGTTCCCCTCAGATAATAACAGACGTGTGTGTGCTGTGTTTGGATCCAGTGTGATTTCATGGGAATATTTTAAGAATCCAGCTCTGGTCTTGGGCACTGGCTCTGACAGTAAAACATCCACTTCAGTCACTGTCAGTGAGACGTTTGTCCATTTTGCACTCAGAATGTCCTGTAGTCTATTTCTGACTTCTAACACAGCTGCTGTCACATCCTCAAAGTAGCGCAGAGGACGGATGTTGATGCTGGATGAGTCTGTAGATTCACTGAGTGCTGACAGTGAGGGGTAGTTGTGTAGAAACTGGGTGTGATCCTCTGTGTGTGAGAGCTGCTTCAGCTCAGCGTCTTTCCTCTTCAGCTCAGTGATCTCCTGCTCCAGCTTCTTCTGAAGCTCTTTGACTCGACTCACTTCAGTGTCCTGCTGGGATCTGAGCTGCCGCTTCACATCGGACCTCCTTTTCTCCATCAGACGGATCAGCTCGGTGAAGATCTTCTCACTGTCCTCCACTGCTTTATCAGCAGAGCCATTGATAGCCTCCACCTCCTGCTGAAGCACCTTCACATCTTTCTCTCTGTCCTGGATTCTCTGCTCGATGTTTTGTCGACTCACCCAGAGCTCTCTCTGCCTCTTAGTCCTTTCTGCTGCAGCTGAGACTGTGTCGTGGCCTTTATGTTCATCCACAGTGCAGAGATAACAGATACTCTGCTGATCAGTACGGCAGAACATCTTCATCACCTCATCATGACGAGAGCAGATGTTCTCCTGGAGCTTCTTGGAGGGCTCCACCAGCTTGTGTTTCTTTAACGGAGCAGCATCATAATGAGGCTGGAGGTGTTTCTCACAGTAAGAGGCCAGACAGACCAGACAGGACTTGAGGGCTTTCACTTTTCTCCCAGTGCAGACTCCACAGGCCACATCTTCAGGTCCAGCATAGCAGTGATCAGCAGGAGCAGCTTGGAGTACAGTCTTCAGTTTCCCCACTAAAACTGCCAACATGTTGTTTTTCACCAGGACAGGCCTCTGTGTGAAGGTCTGCCCACACTGAGGGCAGCTGTGGATTTTCTTCTCCTCCTCTGCATCCCAGTGGGTTTTAATACAGTTGATGCAGTAGCTGTGTCCACAAGGAATAGTCACCGGATCCTTCAGTAGATCCAGACAGATGGAACAAGAGAAGGTTTCCCGATCTAGCTGAACTCCTTTCTGCGCCATTTCATCTCTCAGTGACGACTGTCTGAGTTTCACTTTCTCAGAAGTGAAACTAGTTTGAGCTGAGGGGAGGGAACAAGGAAATATATAGACAGAGTGGAGCTCGCTGTGTTGGAGAGCAGGAAGTAGAGGGAGGGGTTATCAAGCTGCAACTCACTCCAGGTAGAAGAGCAGCTGAGAGTTTGTTTTCTCATTTACAGCAAAGCCTTTGTTAAAACCTTCTCCCCGTTTGAAAGTTTTAAAGCTCTAAAATACTTCTTGGCTCCTCAGGCTTTGCTGATGGCTCCATTTTTCTCCAACTCTGTAAATTATGTTCAGGTTTATTTTACTGGTTAAAACCAGTTGACTAACAATAATCAAAGTAAACTGTCATAAAAGATGTTAGATTTGTCATTACAGCGGCCAACTGTCCGCTAAACACTTATTCTTACAATAGTGTTACCTAAGCACTCACAGTTCTTTCCATTTTTTAGTGACTGTCGCTTAATCTCATGGTTGTTTTCAAAAGTTTTGGTCGCTAATGCTGCTGTACTTTAGCTTAGCCGTTAGCGACTTTAGCTCAGCAGCTAGTGATGGCTTCTCCTTCTTCCTCTCGCTCTCCTACTGTGTGTCAGATGTTCAGTTACTCCTCTGCCTCCTTTAGCTGTAATGGTACGTGTAACAAGTGTAGTTTATTTGTAGACATGGAGGCGAGGCTCAGTGATTTAGAAGTCCGGCTCCGCACCTTGGTATATCAGTCTTTAGCTACTGTAGCTAGCCAGTCCGCAGTAGTTGGTGCGGAACGGGTCACCACCAACCTGTTCACGTTTCTAACAGATTTTCCCCACTCAGCGACACACCCGCTGAGAAACCAACTCTGATCATTGGCAGCTCCATTTTGAGAAACGCAAAGTTAGCGAAGCCAGCGGCCATAGTTAAGTGCATCCCTGGGTCCAGAGCGGGCGACATTGAGTCTTATTTGAACTGCTGGATAAACGTAAATACAGTAAGATTGTTATTCACGTCCGCGGTAATGACTCCCGGGGCCTGTACCACAAAGCAGGACTTGAGCTTATCGAGGTAACTTCGTGGTTAACTCTGGGTTTTCAGCACCATGACGGTGGTTCACTTCTTACTGGGGTAGATTGCCATGGTAACTTATGCTGAACGGCTAACCTACTCTGGAGCAGGTTATGTTCCAGATAAGAGATCAACTCTATGAAAAGGCCGCCTACTGACCAATCAGCTCTCTTGGAAAATGACATCACCGGCTGTAGGAGATCCCACAGACTGTTTTAGCCAATAAGCTGCTTTATGTTTGCAGCCGTGATGTGGAGAAACTCTTGTAGGCTATAGTGATATCATCCTACAAAGACTAATTAAAAGCCTTAGGTTATTGTAGGACTATATGTATTGACAGTAAGCCTACTTACTGCTTTTAAATGTGTTTAATATTTATTTGCTCCCAGTCCGTTTAACACTGCTTGTCGCAGCCGTTAAAAAAAAAGGGGTTTCATTTTTCTTATGTTAGGCTGAATATTATGAGCAATTTGGTTGGGATATTGGAATACAAAATTTTAATATGAACGTAGGCTATTAAGATAGTAGCTTTCTTACAGACTCATCATGTAGCCTACCTCCCCACCTTTTGAGGTGAGTTTTCAGTAGCCTAAATGTTGAGATTCAGTCTTTCAGCCACTATTTGAGCACATTTTATGGCATGAATGGATTTTTCATTTCATTGCTTTATGAAGTTAATTTAGAGCCATTCTATGGGAAAAGGGATCAGAACGGCAATACTTTCCTGAGGTACCCTGTGGATGGAGAGGGATTGGACAATTCCTTTACTGTCCTGCTAGGTGTCAATAGAGAAAAAGCAACAGCATGTCGGTGCAAATTAGGATATACTTTTTTCTGTCTTTCCCAGTACTCCAGGGGGTTGCGATGTTTGGTTCACCCAGGTACGTTTGGACCTCTACTGTTGCGTCTGCAGTGACATTTTGTGTCCTAGTCTGCAGGACTGTGGTGTCCAAATGATGCCACAGACTGTAAGTGACTAAATACAGTAAGACAATTAGTATGTATTACAGTATCTATTACCTTGAATCAAAGGCTTCTGATATGTGACTATGAGCAGTGAGCCTCTTCTCGGCCTCTGCTGCTTTATTGGGGCTAAAGAAGCCTATCTTTTTAAACCTGAGATCAAGCAGTGTTGCCAGTGACATGATGCTCATTGATTGCAGTGTGTATAGCTTGTACCGTAACTGTCTGCTCAGACTCTCACACAGTGTTTTGGTGAAGAGCCTTTTTACAAGTAAATATAAAGTATGCGCCACACAATTTGTGTGACGCAAATGAAGCTCCTTGGCACAAGCACCATCAGTCACAAGGTAAGTAACTTTGTTTGTAATACCCCACTGTGACATAAGTGCTGCTTTTACTTGTGCGAAATTTTCAGCAGTTTTGAGCACCCCTAAAACAACAGAATACAAAGAGGTGCTTGCATCTATAAAATGGCATGTCACAGCTAGATACGCGTCGGTGTTGATAGAGATACACACATCTGATGTTAAACTAACTGCTGACACGTTCAACACCAAGGCTTTGGCTTTCGCCTTGGATTCCTTATATTTGTCCTCCATTATAGCTTTCAAAGCCTAAAGGAAAGAAGAGAACACTCTTGGAATGGCAAATATGGGGAAATAGGGAAAAATACATGTGATCACAAACGCATCTGCCTTGTGGGGAGAACATAGGAAGGGTTCAAAGCTTTAACAAGCTTTCTGAACCCTTTGTCCTCCACAATAGTGAAAGGCTGGGAATCCTCAATCACCCCATTGACCAAGATATTAGATTTGTCCGTTAACACCTCTTTGTATTCTGACAATCAACTTGCATTCTTCTGGAGAAAATACAGAGCTTGCGCCGTTGCGAAATAACTGTAATGTTCGTACAGACTGAATGAATAATGGTGCAGATATTTATAGTAATGTTAATGATAATAATAACAATAGGACTTGTAATAACAATTGTAGCAGAGGGTGTCGAGCAGGAACACGGGGGCAGCAGGTGACTCGCAACCACAGATCCGGACTCCACAGCTCCAGAGCCAGAAACACCTGCAGGAAGTGATAGGAGGAGAGAGGAGAGGGACGAGAAAGCACAAGACTACCAGAAAGGGGAGAAGTTGTGTTAGTAACATGCAATAATGGGATGAGGTTGCATACAGAGGGAGAGAAAGTAGAGGAGAGAGGAGCTCAGTGCATCATGGGAAATCTAGGCCTATAGACCCTTTTTTAGCCGACGTCAGAGGTACGTCACAGCGTTAGCTGGAGGCAAAACAAATGGACAACCGGAGGCGGCCAATACAAACCAGCACAGGGTCAGCTACACAAGGAGCTTAAAATGTCATCTTGTTGTGTTGTTGGTTGCCAGAATCGACGGAGTACAGGCAATATGAAATTTTATCGCATACCTGCTGCCACTGCCAGACAAAAAACCCGTAGACAGCTGTGGTTAAACGCAATAAAACGAGCGGACTGGACAGAAACGATCATCAAAAATGCTCGCGTATGCAGCGCACACTTCATATCAGGTAAGTTAAGGTAAATAAACTATTGTCTTTCATTGGTAAAGTAACGTTATCTACATATTTCTCATAATGCTAAATGTCCACTTAAATAGAAATTGGGTAACGTTAACAAGTATAGATATTTCTGTCGTGATGCTGACTTTTTGAGGCCCGTGTCATGTACAGGTATTATGTTCAAGTAGTTGGATTTGCTAACTTTCGCCACAGTTAGTAGCCAACGAAAAGGATAACCTTAGCTAGCGAACTACATAGTAAGGTAGGCTGACACTAGCTTTAATTACTTCTTCTTATTTTTTCTTCTGTTTACAATGACCCAAGCCTGGTACATGGTCGTCTTCTGGCCTTGGCGCTGGCTAGGCAGAACTTCGGATCGTACGACACAAAACTTCTGTTAAATCTTTGTATTTTAAGTCTTGTACGTGACCATTCAGTACGTAGTTATAGGCATCTAAGAATTTATACGCCCTCAGTTTGTCTTTACTATACACGCTCGGTTTCTCTATCAGGTAGGTGTAGATGTCAAGCCACTCAACCGGAGGTAATCCTGTCAGTTCGTCCATCCATTGAGTGAGTGTGTAGGGGTCGACCAATCTGGTTCCGTCCGTTAAAGTTAACTTTTTAAAATAATTATCGCGGTCCCTTATATATTCAGATAAAATCGGATTTTCTCCATCCATTGTTGAAAAAAAAAGCTAACAAAATTTGCTAGCTACCGTTGTTGAAGTATTCATCTTTCTGCCTCCAGCTATGCCCCGCCCACACAAATACGTCACAATGTTTACCAACTGAAAAGGGGTCTATAGCAGCATAACTAAGGGATGGTTCAGGACTCACCTGAGCCAGCCCTAACTATAAGCTTTATCAAAGAGGAAAGTCTTAAGCCTACTCTTAAATGTGGAGATGGTGTCTGCCTCCTGAACCCAAACTGGAACCTGGTTCCACAGGAGAGGAGCTTGATAGCTGAACGCTCTGGCTCCTAGTCTACTTTTGGAGACTCTAGGAACCACAAGTAACCCTGCATTCTGGGAGCGCAGTGCTCTGGTGGGGTAGTAATGTACTATGAGCTCTTTAAGATAAGATGGTGCCTGACCATTAAGAGCTTTGTAGGTGAGCAGAAGGACTTCATTTTGAGAACTACTACCATCTGTCCCTGTAGTCCAAACTGAATTGGGTAAAGGGACGTTTAAATATGCTGCTTACTTTGCTTGGAATCAGCTCAAAATTGTCCCGAATCTTGGGGAGGCGGTTTCACTGGTGGTCAGCAGGTGGAGCCAGACACACATATACATACACAGACAGGTGAACAGCCATCATTGCTGTTATTGTTGAACCAGGTCAGTGAACGCACCTTGGCCTCTAAGAGAGTGTAGGTTGTAAAATGCAACAAGTGACAGAAAACTCTGTGACAAAGCTGTTTTAGTGAGAAAAGTTAAAAAGACAGAGACTGACTGACAAATGCTCTTCTACTCTAAACATGAACTCTGTACTTTGTGGTGTTTCAGGAGGAAAACTGCCTCAGTTATACTCTCATATTAGTTTCACATTTTCTCCATCAGCTTTGTATGATACCCTGGACTGAAGAGGAGAAGAAAATACTTTTTTCATGTTTGTTTATTCATCATGTCAACCTTCAGTTTGTTCACACATCTGTAAAAGTCAGTAAGTGTTAAATGATTGTTGTTAAATGATTTCATGTACAAGTTAATTTCACCAGAATCTCAAAAACATCAGATCTAATATTCAGCAAACATTTAGAACACAGAGAAGTTTCCATTTTCATGCAGAGAAATGTCAGTTCAGGTAAACAGAAATCATCCTGAGCAGTGATAGCCTCCATGGCTAAACAGACACAGGAAGGAGCTCCACCTAAAGAAACTCAAACATTTACACAGCAACTAATGAGAAGACGTCAAAGTACCGCCCACAATGTTTGATTGACAGCTGATCTCTGTGCAGTGAAGAAATGCCACAACAATCAGCTCTCAGCAACAAACATGAAGACAAAAGAAGTTTAAGGATTAAAACACAGAATTTAACCAACTGTCCCTGAAATGACTTCTGACTATTTGACTTTACAGAACTCAGCAGTGGTTTCAATATAAAACCAAAGTCCAGCATAGAGAGGCTGAGTGAATGTGGCCTGGACTCTGTGGAAGAGAGTCATGGTTTCAGAGATGCTGTAGAAGGACAGAATACCTGCACTGTGATCCAGGTACACTCCTATTCTGGAGGACTGAGGACCTGAGACGGGAGTTTGGACATTGTTGTACCAAAAGTCATTTAAGCAACCATCTACCGCCCAAGATTTGTCATTCTTTCCAAATCCACTTTCGTCCCCTGCTCTGCTGATATTCTTGTATGCAACTGCTACATAAACTCCTCGCCCTCTCCACTTCACCTCCCAGTAACAACGTCCAGTCAGACTCTCTCTACTCAGGGCCTGACAATGTTCAGTGAATCTTTCTGGCAGATCAGAATAAGACTGTTGTTGCCACGTGAATGTTGCTTTTCTGTTTCCCTTGGATAATAACATAAGTCTGTTTGCTGTGTTTGGATCCAAAGTGATTTCCCGTGAATATTTTAAGAAGTCAGCTCTGGTCTTGGGCTCTGGTTGTGGTTCTGACAGTAAAACATCCACTTCAGTCACTGTCAGTGAGACATTTGTCCATGTCTCTCTCAGAACGTCCTGTAGTTTATCTCTGACTTCTGACACAGCTGCTGTCACATCCTCAAAGTAGCGCAGAGGACGGATGTTGATGCTGGATGAGTCTGTAGATTCACTGAGTGCTGACAGTGAGGGGTAGTTGTGTAGAAACTGGTTGTGATCCTCTGTGAGTGAGAGCTGCTTCAGCTCAGCGTCTTTCCTCTTCAGCTCAGTGATCTCCTGCTCCAGCTTCTCCTGAAGCTCTTTGACTCGACTCACTTCAGTGTCCTGCTGGGATCTGAGCTGCCGCTTCACATCGGACCTTCTTTTCTCCATCAGACGGATCAGCTCGGTGAAGATCTTCTCACTGTCCTCCACTGCTTTATCAGCAGAGCCATTGATAGCCTCCACCTCCTGCTGAAGCACCTTCACATCTTTCTCTCTGTCCTGGATTCTCTTCTGGATGTTTTGTCGACTCACTTCCACCAGCTTGTGTTTTTTAAATGTAGGGGATTCATAATGAGGCTGCAGGTGTTTCTCACAGTAAGAGGCCAGACAGACCAGACAGAACTTGAGGGCTTTCAGTTTTCTCCCAGTGCAGACATCACAGGCCAAATCTTCAGGTCCAGCATAGCAGTGATCAGCAGGAGCAGCTTGGAGTCCAGTCTTCTTCAGTTCCTCCATTAAATCTGCTAACACGGTGTTTTTCAGCAGGATAGGCCTCGGTGTGAAGGTCTGCCTACACTGAGGGCAGCTGTGGATTTGCCTTAAACCCTGTACATCCCAGTGGGTTTTAATACAGTTCATGCAGTAGCTGTGTCCACAGGGAATAATCACCGGATCCTTCAGTAGATCTAGACAGATGGAACAGCAAAATCTATCTCGGTCCAGCTGAATTCCTTTCTGCGCCATTTCACCTCTCAGTGATAGTGACTGTCAAATAGTTTAACTTTCTCTGATCGGAAACAATCTCTCTGCTCTTGTTCAGTCGCTGAGGTTAATGAGATATATCAGCTTCCGCATGTCACACCACCTTTATACCTGCAGCTCTGTAAGGGGGAGGGTGAAATATCTTGATCACGTGGATCTCGCTGTGTTTGAGAAGAGGGAAGGGTTATCTTGCTTTATGGGAGAGACAGGGTGTGTTATCTGTCATTTACAACGTGCAGTAAGAATAGCTGCACTTTGAAATCTGACACTCAGTTCACAACAGAGATTCATTCCATTCATACTTTTATATTGTTATTGGAGTTCTGACTTTAAAAATAATGCCCACATCTAGTTCCTCAAGGCCCAGTGAAGAACTGTGGTGAGACCAAAATAAACATCAACAAAGAACTACTAGCTGTTATAAAAATAAAGACGTATCTTCATCCACCCCACTGCACCATATGCATAATGTTTCAGCGTGGAGCCTCTCTTTCCAGCCTCCAGTTCTGCGTTCATTTAAACAAGTCTGCTAGAGAAAACACCATCTATCTTTCCATGCGGACACTCCAACCAAAACACTAAACTTTATACAAAACATTATACTTATATGATGAAACATTTTCAATTAAGTCCCCCTCGAAAGCGTCATATATTTAGTTTTCTTAGTATTAAGCACTAACTTGAGGCCATGTAGTGAGACTGTAGTGAGCTGTTGAAAAGCTAACTGAAGCTCTGTTATGGTTTGGTTCAGTGAAGGGGCAACTGAATATATCACTGTGTCATCCGCATAAAAGTGCACTTAAGCAGTTTGCACGTGCTTTCCAACCTTATTTATAAATATAGAAAATAAAATAGGGGCTAAAATTGAACCTTGGGGAACACCCTCGGAAATCTCTAAAAAGTCAGATTTAAGACCATCAATAGAAAAACATTGCGTTCGCTCTGTTAGATAGTTTTTGAACCAGTTGATTGCTGTGTTTCTTAATCCAATATTACTAGTATTTAGCAGTAGCTCATGATCAACAGAGTCAAATGCTTTGGACAGATCAACAAGGAAGGCAGCGCAGCGTTGTTTTTTGTCCGAAGCATTTACAGTGTCATGTAATAGCGACAAAGTTGCTGTGACAGTGCTGTGCCCAGCTCTAACACCTGACTGTAAATCAGTTAGATTGTTGTGATCTGCCAAATATTCTTTTAATTGACAGTTCCAAAATTTTACCAAGATTTCATAGTTTTCAGTCATGTGACATGCGCGGTGACCTGGAGGGCAACAGACCAAGATAGCGGCTCACACCGCGACTCTCCCATAGAGACGCCGCAAAAGCAGTCAGATTTTATTTGAATCATCTTTCAACTTAAGAACAAGAAAAATATGAACACAAACTGCTGTTAAGCATATCCAATCCATATAACGTTACAGCATCCGCTGCTGCATTTCTACTGTTAAAAACCTCCAGGTCCCTGCTGCCGCTCGACTGCAGTAATTGTTTACTTTTACCTTCTGGGGAATCCCTCACTGAACACAGCCCAGGCTTGTCTCATCCTCGATGTGAATCCGAAAGCACAACCACCATCCAGCATTTTGGCAAGTAACACAAGTAACAAACTCAAAGTAACAGTTCATAACTTGCTGATTGGTTGGCAGGCAGCGGAATATAAAGTTTTTATTGCCCTCCAAGAGAGTGTTTTACTTGGAATGTGACGTCACATGAAAACTATGAATAGAGAGTTTGGGAAGTGGCCTATAATTGGGAAGATCTGAAGGGTCCCTTCACTTAAGCAAGGGAAGCACATAGGCTGCTTTCCATAATTTGGGATTGACTTTGTTTTCGGATTACAATTAAAAATTGAGGAGCTTGATAGCTGAGCCTGAGTGTAACCTGTCCTGTTGAACCACTGTATGGTCTTGGCCACCGTGCTGCAGCTCAGTTTCAGGGTCTTGGTTCTTTTGGCCTCGGCCATCTTTATGTAGAGCAACAATTTTTTTTTTTATCAGATCCTCCGAGAGTTCTTTGCCATGAGGTGCCATGTGGCGGCTGTGGCTCAGGAGGTAGAGCCGTTAATCGGAAGGTCGGCGGTTCAATCCCTGGCTCCCCCTGGTTGCGTGTCGAAGTGTCCTTGGGCAAGATACTGAACCCCGATTTGCCCCTGGCGGCTGTTCCGCCAGTGTATGAATGAGTGTGACTGTTAATTTCCGTTTGAGCACTTAGGCTCAGTGTATGAATGTGTGTGACTGGTGACTGCAGATGTGGTGTAAAAGCGCTTTGAGTGGTCGAAAAGACTAGAAAGGCGCTATACAAATACGGAGCATTTACATTTACATGTTGAACCTCCAGTGACCAGTATGAGGGAGTGTAAGAGCGATAACTCCAAATTTAACACACCTACTCCCAGAACTTGTAAAACTAACAAGTCACATGACACTGGGAAAGGAAAATGGCTACTTGGTCTCAATGTTGACATTTTCACTCAGGGGTGTACTCACTTTTGTGAGATACTGTGTGTCAGACGTCACACTAGGGGTTAAGGGTCTTGCTTAAGGACACAGTAGCTGTGTCCACAAGGAATAGTCACCGGATCCTTTGGTAGATCCAGACAGATGGAACAAGACAAGGCTTCCCGGTCTAGCTGAACTCCTTTCTGCGTCATTTCACCTCTGATCTACACAGCATGTGTTTCTGTAGTGAATGGGGCCTGTCAGCTGCTGCACCTCACCACATGTTGGTCACACTTTAGACTGAAGGGGAGGGAACAAGGAGTGTAGCTTGCTGTGTTGGAGATCAGGAAGAAGAGGGAGGGGTTATCCCAGAGACAATTTGGGTTATCCCCATTCCAGAAGGAGGTGCAGCCCCGTGAATTTGAACTTTGTTTCCTAATTTACAGCAAAGCCTCTGTTAAAACCTGCTCCCCCTTTGAAAACCTTTTTAGTTGCAAAATTCTTCTTGGCTCCTCAGGCTTTGCTAATGGCCCCATATTTCTGCAACACTTCCTCATTTTCTTTTACTGATTAAAACCAGTTATACTAATAATAATCAAACTAAAGTGTCATAAAATCCTTAAACTGCTGTATAATTATGGTCTCACCTCTTTGAACTGTAAATAAAGGAGGACAAACTAAACCTCCAGTCAGTGAGAATCAGAAACCAAACAAACCACTAATAAAGGCAATAATTTCAGCTTTGATTTGAAACCATGCAATCCTAGAATGTGTGTAAAAGGTGTCAGAGATGAGGACTCTAAACACAGGTGCATCACAAGCTGCCATTTTATCACCTTTGTTGTTTTCTTCTTAAACCAATGAGTCCAAGACTCCCACTTTAACTTCCTACAGTGAGCTGATGGTATGGCGCTGGTTAGCCATGTAATAAGGACTCTGTAAAAGATGGCCCATATTATAATCATGTAGTTTCTCTGCAGCAGTGGTGTGAGGAGAGTGTGTTTAATAAATGTAGGTGTGTAGTGAAAGAACCGATCTTATCCAGCAACACACAAGACTCTCCTGATAAACCTTTGACCATCACTGGATCACCTGTACAAACTGTCAGGAGTTTAAATATCTTGGAGCTGTGATTGATGGCCACCTTAACTTCACACAGAGAGCTGACTATATATTTAAGGAAGGAAACAGAGCTTGTATCTGCACTTTTAGTGCTTTGACACCATTTACCAGGATATGTGACACAATAAACTTTTACTAGAAAGGTTTTTATTAGCCTAAAACATGTTCTGAACTAAAACTACAGACAAAGTGAGCTGAACAGCTTTACCCTCCACTACATCCCTGGTTAGCAGGATGAAGGCGCCCTCTTGTGCTGAGAATCAATTTTCACATTTCACTTCTTAACCTGCTGTGACGCTCACTGCAGGAAGACATTGAAAACTTCACTGAGCATGCGCCATGAGTGTGTGAAGCAAATTGTAATGATCTATGGATAAAAGTGATATATTTGCATGCAGTCATTTACTCTTTATCTCTTTCCCACATGGTGACATCTGTAGATCTGATTAGGAATGAGCTTTTGGTCTTTCACAGTCTGTTTCCTCAAAACTGATAAAATTAGAAAGATGGTTGGATGGTACTGAAGTTCCTGAGCGTGTTTCACTCCTGTGAAGTCACTGTTTCAGTATATTATCTAAACTTAAGTTAAATGAAGAATCCCATGTGACTGATGACGTCTGAAACTTCAAATGTCTCTCTGTTTAAATGTACTCGGCTAACAGTAAATATCAATTGAATAACATCACAATGTGACTAATTTGAAATGTTACATTTAACATGAAGTTAAAACACAACTCCACTGTGTCACTGGATTTAAACTACACAAAAAGGTACTTTCATATTTTATGTCAGAAAATATATATTATAGTCTATCTAGACTTTTTTGATAATGCATTTATTGATTATTTTCTGTAACATGTTTTCACAAAACTATTACACATTTAATAAGAACACATAGCCTTCTTGGACTTCTGTTGCTCACAAATGAGACTAGAACTACTAAAATCAGAGACATGTTGAAGAGCTTCGGCTGCAGTCTTAAAGGCCTGCTGTGTTTTCTGCAAGTCACCAGATGGCACTGAGCTGCTGCGTTTAAAGTGCTGAGCTTTGAATCCTTTTTCAAATAGAAAAAAAGCCACAAAGCATCATATGGCTTCATCCGCCCATCCTTAGATAAAACATTGAAGGCCAAATTAAAAGATCATCATTAACAAAGGATAAAAACTTTCTCTGACTTTTACCTGTCAACTGAGAATAAATGAGAAGCTGGGAAATAGCAGGAAACCCAAAGACTCTGGTACAGAGAGTCAAACTCTAAAGACGGTCATTCCTCAAATTCTTTAAGATTTTTCTCCACATCGACTGCAGAGTGATATGAAAATGTATGATGTGTTCACTGACCTCTGCCAGGACTCTGGTCCTCTCAGTCACTCCTCCACTGGCCTGCTGGTAGCGCTCCTTTGCCTGGTGAGGAACACAGGTTTGTTACCAGGTTTCTGTTTGTTCCTTAAACTAAACGTTATTTATATTTCCAAACTTTAGTTTGACCACATGTGAAAGATTTCACATGTGGTCACATTTCACATTTCACATTTATTCTCTTGTTTCCTGTGTTTTGTCCCATTCCTAAAAGCCCCAGTCCGTCAGTTTGAGCTGCAGGTGTGATGTTGGTGTTTACCTGGCTGAGTTTGGCCTGAGCGCTGCGATTCTCCTGGATCAGATGCTCCAGCTGGTTGTTGATGTACTTCTCTCTGCTGCTCACCTTCTCAACAGTCTTACCGATGTCCTCCTGCAGTTTGTCCAGGTAGCTCTGCAGAGACAGGAGAGGACAGCAGGACGCCTTGAAGACACAGAACTGGATATTATAAAGGAGGTTTTAGTGTCTTTTCAGGAGATTCTTGCTGCTGTTTTCACTTTCAGTCCATGATTTTCTTTCTATGTGTACATTTTACATTACTTACATATTACAGTTGCAGAACCCTTTGCAATTACCTGGATTTCTGAATAAATAGGTCACAAAATGTGTTCTGATCTTCCATAAGTCACATCAATATACAAACACAGTCTGCTTATACTATTGCCACACAGAAAATTATTTGTTCTCATGTTTTTATTGAACACAGCGTGTAAATATTCACAGTGCATTGAGGAAAAGCCCTCAGCTAATGACTTCTCCAAAAGCTAATTGGAGTCAGGAGTCAGCTAACTTGGAGTCCAATCAAGAAGACGAGATTTGAGGTGTCGGTTAGAGCTGCCATAACCTATGAAATACACACACAAATTTTAATTTTGCTATTCTCATAAAGAATACGCCTCGAACAAAAGAACTCTCAGAAGATTAATAACTACTGACTTGCATGAAGCTGGAAAGGGTTACAGAAGTATCCCTAATGTTGATGTTCATCAGTCCACGGTAACCGTCTATAAATGGAGAAAGTTTAGCGCTGTTGCTGCTCTCCCTAGGAGTGGCCATCCTGCAAAGATGACAAGTACAACGCAGAACCCTCAATATGAATAAGAATTAGATTATTCTTAACCTCACTGACTATTAGAATTAGAAGGTGCACAAAGCCCTTAAACTATTAGATACCAGGGAATTGACAGGTCCTGATAACTTGAAACCTTACTTTCTAAAGCTAGCATCTTATTTTTTGGCACCACATTTGACATATATTTTCAATCTCTCCCTAGACACAAATTAAATTCCACTCATATGGAAATATACATTTGTTCTTCCCCTGTTGATAGGGGGTGCCCCATCAGATTAAAACAATTACAGACCCATCTCCAAATTGTCCAAAACAACTAAAAGAGTTTCTATCCACTAACAACATTTTATCAAATTTTTAATCAGGATTTTAGAAAAAACACAGCACAACTACAGCAGCCCTAAAAGTAGTAAATCACTTTATTGTTTTTTTTAAAAAAAAAAACAACAACATTGTGCAGCTCTCTTTATCAACTTACATAAAGCTCTTGATACAGTAGATCACAGTGTTAAAACAAAGACTTTTCCCTGTAGGATTGTCAAAACAGTCTGCTGGTTCGGAAAATATATGTCTGTTAGATCTCAATGCAGGTAGATGGTGTCACCTAGGCCTCTTAGTGTACTCAAGGTGTGCCCCAGGGATTGGTGCTGGAACCAATTCTATTTATTTTATATTTCAACAGTCTTGATCAAAATGTTTCAACGAAAATTTCCACTTCTATGCTGATGATACTGTGATATTATGCTCTGCATCTACACCAAACCAGGTTCTTTGACGGGTTACAACTTGCTTTTAATACTGTTTTTTAAACTTGTTTTAAATGCTGAAAAAATAAAAACTCATGCTGTTTCCCAATGCAAAAAAGTCACTGAACCTTCCACCCATCACCACTTCTCTGGGCTCCAAAAAACTGATTCTGTATCTCAATTCAAGTGTCTTTGTATCCCAATTGGGGAAACATCACATTCAGCTATTGGCAAAAAACTGAAGGTGAAATTCGGTTTTTATTTTAGAAACAAGTCATGTTTTTCCTTTGAGGCCCAAAGGAGACTTGTTGCTGCCACTTTCATGTCAGTGCTGATGTTATATACATTCATGATTCCATTCAAAGCCTGAAACTGTTGGATACCGTTTACCATGGAGCACTGAGGTTTATGAAAAACATTAGAGCCCTTACTCATCACTGCTTCTTGTATGCTCAGGTTTGTTGGTCTGCATTGTTCACCCGTAGACTTTATCAGTGGCGCACTCTTATTTATAAGGCTGTTCTTGGTCTGCTTCCACCCTACTTACAAATCTACATCCAAGAGAAAAAATTATGGAAGATACTGTCTTTGTTTACCATCTGTCTGTCAAGTCTGAACTGAATTGGGTAAAGGGACGTTTAAGTATGCAGCTCCCTTGGTCTGGAATCATACTTTGCTGATGCATCTAGTCCACGTAGATCCTCCTTTCCTGCAGACCGACACACAGACCAGAGACCAGTCAAACACACCTGAACAGCAGCAACACAACAGAGAGCATGGTGGGAAATTACAGCAACGGTCTCAGTCAGTCATCATGTCCTTTAAATCCTTAAAACTGCATATTTCCTACTGAGCTTTATTATATTTATTTTTACAATGCTGTTGCAGACACCTGCCTGCTGCTTTTTCTCCTCACAAGAGTCTCAGTTTCCCCCTCAGTTAGCTGCAGCCTCACTTCCACTCAGAAAAGCACTTATTCCACCTCACACCTGCTCACACTTTAAACTGAAATGTACTTTTTTCATGGAATGAGCTCCCTTTGGGCCGAATGTAAACATGGGGCAACAACCCAGAGTGCTTTGCTTTTTACTCACCTTAGAAAGAAGCTACAGTAATACAGAAGTCTGTGTTTATAATAGTTTGATACTTGCTTTACAGGAAGGAAACTCAGAAATCATTGTTGTTGTCATTGTTGCATAACTTCTGTGCTGGAAATGGTGGAGTGACTTCACCTCATGGTGCAATTAATCAATGTCAAGTGACAGGAACTGTACTCATGATGCATTCTTTAGTTATGTGTAATAAACCCTCTTCATTGACTAAGTTTGTGAACTAATTTCTCATTTCTCTGTGAAAAAGCTGTGAAAAAGGGAAGTTGAAAGGACAGAGACTGACAAATGCTCTAAACATGAACTCTGTACTTTGTGGTGTTTCAGGATGAAAACTGTCTCAGTTATACTCTCATATTAGTTTCACATTTTCTCCATCAGCTTTGTATGAAACCCTGGAATGAAGACAATGTTCATGTTTGTTTATTTATCTTGTAAACCTTCAGTATGTTCAAACATGTTTTCCCTCTTCTAAATTGAATCTTGAATTCATCTCTTACAAAGATCTTTAGCCAAAACAGAAGTACATAAAACAACAGCGTAATAGAACAGGAAAAAACTATAAATAAAGAGGTATCATGTAACAAACAACAAAAGCATTAAATACAAATATTTAAATCTTTACATATTTTGATTGCTTCACAATTCTTTAAGCCAAATAAAGTTTCAATACATTTGATTTCTATCTTGAAATGTGCTAATTGTGGTTTCTTCTTTGACCATTTGCACTTGTGAATGTAATATTTTCCATTTAACTTAAAGAGGTTCAAAATACATATTATTTTACAAGCAATATCAATATTTTGTCTCTTTTCCACAGATTAATAGTTGAACCAGTCTTAAAGAATTATTCTAAATCTAACCACCCTCGCCCTTGCAAAACACTTTTCCACAACATCATTCCTGAACCTTGCGATTAACTAGTTCACAGAATAAATAAAATGTATAGTTATAAATTAAACGTCTCTAGTATTTAACATTTTCAAATCCAGAGATCCAAGATAGCTTCGAAGGAGGAGTGGTGGAAGCTACAGTAATCCAAGAGGCTGTGTTAAAAATAGTTTGATACTTTCTTTACAGGAAGGAATCTCAGAAATCTGGCTTTGTCGCATATCTTCTGTGCTGGAAATGGTGGAGGGACTTCACCTGTGATGGTGGAATAAATCAATATCAAGTGACGGGAACAGACAGATGTTATGTAACAATGACAACAACAAGTCCAAGCTGTGCCAGCATGGCTCCTCTCCTGGCTCTCTTTCCGTCTCCTCCGTGCGATCACTGCACCCGCCACGGCGCCTGGTCTGGTTGTTGCGACTGGGTGGATCGTGGTCCACTGCTCCTTAATCAAAAAACTCTTCATCTTCCAATGACTGTATTTATGTCAGAAATAACGCATGTTTTGGCAATAAAACCGGAAAAAACTGATTAAAAACAAAAGTGTAGAGAAGTTTGAAGGAGTTACAGGCTACTGCTTCTACAAGTGCTGCCAGTTTCCATACATGTTGATTATTTCTTTGGTTATAATATCTTCTTTTTTATGTTTGGCCTTTGCAGTGGCCTTCCCTCTCTGGAAAGCCAATCTTCTGATTTTAGATGTCATATGTTACCAGGGGAACCCATAGGATTTCCATGTTTTAGCTTTAATCCAACTTTCATTAATAATCAATTTTGCAACATCCATAAACAGTTCATCTTTTAAAAGGCAATTGTTTAATGTCCAATAACTTCCATTGGGTTTCTTTCCTTCTATTGTGTAATCAAGACTTAGGCTACTGAAATACAAATAAGTTTGTAGCCAGTGAGTGCAGAGGGCTCAACATAAACATCCAATACCTGTTTTTCTCTAGATGTTGTTTATATTGATCAGAAATCTATTCTCGACTGTTTAGTCATATCTTTGGTACACAACATGAAATAGATTTTGTCAGGATTCCTATATCTCCACAAAACAAATTAGATTGAGCATAAATTTTCAGTTTGTTCTCACTTTCCATCAGTAAAAGTCTGTTCAATGATTTCAGGTACAGATTCACTTCATCCACAGAATCAGTGTGTTTGACCAGAATGTCAGCTATGTCAAAGAAAAGAATGAACCATCTCCTTTTGATTGTGATCATGATAATTACTGTTTTATAATACCTCATAGTCCCTCATTTAAATGTAAACAACAACAACATTTGGTCTGCCATACAAATAAATGTATGTATGCAGGGGTGTAGGAGCGATTTTGAACCTGGGGTGGACGCAGAAGGGCTAGGGGGGTTCAGGTGCGTACCCCCCGATTTTTTTTTTAATAGAGCACTTAAATGCTCATTTCTACGACGGAGTATTAGGGCCACATTAAGAAAAAAAAATTTGAGGATGAAGATTTTTTATTTATTTTGCATTTCGAGAATAAAGTCAGCATGTCGAGAGTAAAGTCGAAATGTCGAGAATAAAGTCAACATGTCAAGAATAAAGTAGAAATGACGAAAAACTCGACATTTCAAGAATCAAGACGGGTTTACCCACAGCCTACTTCCACAAAATGCCTCATGTTTATGATCTCGTAAACTTATACTTCAGAATCGGTTTTAATAACAAGGAAATTCTTTCTCTTTTAGCGCATAAACACGGTGTGGTAATAAGTATTAGGACTTTGAAGAGATTGTGCCGAACATTGCGTTTGTTCAAAAGGATAAATCACACAAACTTGGAAGAGGTGGGCACATTCCTGCAAACTGAAATAACAAGAAATGGACAGATGCAAGGGTATCGATGGTAATACAGAGAGGATATGTGGCATCACAAGACACAATAAGACAGTTGATCAAATTGTTGGATGCCTGGAGCGACTGCGCGCTGACAGAGGCACAGAAAATGGGCACGTCGAAAACATGCTTGTCTTTCTGCGCAGGAATCACGCAGATGGTTTTGCAAGAGACCGGAGTTTCATCTATGGACTCAGCACCGCCAACCAGCGGATTGAATCGTGGTGGAGAATCTTGAGAAAACAAAGTCCACAATTTTGGCTCAACCTTTTCCAAACCCTCCAATATGATGGCCATTTCTCCGATGATTTCTTGGATAGAAATCTAATCCAATTCTGCTTCCTTAACCTTGTTCAGGTAGGCCTGCAAGCTGACACACACACACACACACACATCCACACACACGATTTAAACATGCCAAAACAAAGTCAAAAACATGCATCTCCTCATTCCATAACCTAACCGTTAAACACATATGCCTACATAATTCTCCTTTAGCCGAATTAGCTTCTTGTTGCATCACCTTGGAGAGCACTGCGGTGCAGGATGAACTTGATGAAGTCGTAACAACCTGGAATTCGCACAACATACGAGTCAAGCCAGGCCATGGTGTGATAGGAGGTCGCCCTATTTTATGGTGCTGAGGACAATCTTAAGACAGTTGACATGGAGGAATTGGCCCTTTGTAAGGAGGAGTGCACCCCCAAAAGCCAATACCCATGTGATGAAACCGTATTTGATCTCTGCTGTCTTCTGATGCAGGAAAAAGGATGGGATACGCCCAGAGATGCGTTTTCCGCTGCTGAACTATACACCTTATTGAGAACTGAAAAAGGCCTACTGCTAAATATCTGAGGGGTGGACAACTCTCTGCAGTAAGGTGATCATTGGATCCTATGATAGGCTACTATGTAGGCCACACAGTGAAAGCATCGTTTCCTCTAAATGGGCCTGATGTAGACCTGCACTTATGCAGTACACATGTGGTGCCAAGACCATCTTGGCCAACTTGAAAGCTTTGTAGTGATTATACACAGTGATCAGCACTTTGTTGTCACGTGCGCACTCGACTGTACAGCCTTTATGCAGCATGTGTGATGGACTCATGCAAGGAGTTTGAATGGCAGCTCATGAGTATCCTCACTTTCACAATATTTTGATTTTATTCCAAAAATATATTCAGTATTTTCACTTGCTACCTGGCAGTGTGTTTAAGAGGATCTATTCAAATACACTGAATATTCATAACTATGTTTTCATTAATCTATCACTTGAAAGCTGTTTTTTGTTAGCTTAGAATGAACAATCAAGTAATGTCTTCTGCAGAAACCACCATCTTGAATTTACTTTTGTTGGAAGGTCAAACATGCAAATTATGCAATTATTACCAAACTACTCTATAACATTGTCTGTAACAATGGGCGTAATGTGTTAGATCTAACATTAAAGGTTTTGTTGTATCAGGGAAACCAAATTATTCAGGTGCTAGACTAATTACTGCATTAACCAGTTAAACTTAAATGTTTCACTAGGAATGCTGTAAAGGTGCTTGACACTTCTGAATCTTACCCTTTAACTTAATGAATAGTTAAACATCATACTCAATTGAAATAGGTAAACTTTTAGTATCAAATTCTGAACATGCCTTGGTCCATTTTTGGGGGTATAGAAACTGCACCCACAGAACACTCACATAACAAGTAAACTGTGTGTGTTTTTCAGTTCCTTTTTGTTTGACATCTTGTGTCTTATCCTGTAAAACAAACATCAAACAAGCATGCTTTAACATGTACTATGCCTGTAGAGGTTTTATAAAATAAAATAAAAAATATTAAATCACAAGAAAACATTTGCACAACCACCGAATAATTATGGCATGACTATGAAGGACCTGTGTGCATGAAGCGCAGCAACCATAAAATGCATTTTAATGTCACTACCTACTTGTTGTAATAAACCCCAGCTTAAGCTTACTCAAACTGTCAATACACAAAGACAAATATTCTTTTATTGTTAACCTAGAAAATAGTTTTTGAAAACTGTACTTGAATTGTCCTTATATAAACAGAGACAGAATTAGGGAATAAAGTCATAACATCTGACATTTGCAAAAAACATAGGGCCCTTACTTACTTACTTACTAAATACAGAAAACCTGAAGACAAACTGCACCTATAAAAGGCTTTCAAAGTCAAAATAGCAGCTTTTTGTGTCAATCCTTTTAGAAACCTTGGCTTGGCAACAGTACGGGCACAATCGTGTTTAAAGGGCCACATATCGTGCTACACAATGTCCATCACCCAGATGCTGCTCTCAAGGACTTAATTGAATTCAGCATGAAAGTCAGGGAAATTTTCATAGCAGTCGGGTAGCTGTAGGAACATTCCACATGTCCGTCCAATTGGACGTCTTGTGAAATCAGTCATTTCTGTAAATTCAACAGTGATGGTGTCTGACACAATCAAATGGGCACAAATAATAATAATCTTTAGAGACCTTTATTCCTGCATTCTTGAGGATTTTATGCAAGTACAGTACATAACTAAATGAGCCTTTAAAATATATATTCAAAACTAGAAACTCCTCTCTAACGATCCTAAAGTGCTGCTATTGCCCTCATCTCTGCTGTCTGTCTCATGTTCACCATGTCAGAGCTAGTATTGGTGCCGCTGGCCAGTGTCGGGTAGCTACTCAAAATCTTTACTCAAGAAAAAGTAGAATTACTCCCATAAAAATTCAATCAAGTAAAAGACAAAAAACTGACAAACCTACTCAAGTAAAAGTTTAATATATTTAATAATATATTTTATCTGCTGTTCATCAGGTCAGAAACAGCTGAGCAACATGTTTATTTCTAGGGAATGCAATTTGCTATGCTTGTTGATTAATTTAGCTATTTCTGTTTAATACAATTATTTTCCTTTTTAAATTTCCATGAACTTACTGATAAGATCACTTTAAAATATCAGCTTGCTGCCCAGCCACTCTTGTTGCCTGTATATTTTATTATGAACATGTAGCCAACCAAACCACTTGCTTTGCAGTAGCACAGGCAGCCAAAACAATCTGATTATTCCTAAAGCATCTAAAATCTTTACAACGCAAAGAATCATTGTGGCAGCAACAGGGAGCAGCATACAGAGGAAGCTGTGCGTCCTGCGTAAAACCCAACAGGACTGTTTTATCCACCCATATTTTATCTCTCCGCATCTCAAAAACGACTGTTTGGTGAATTAATTACAGCTGTAGCTGCTGAGTAAAAGCCAAGATTAGTTTCACCTGCAACATTCTGTTTATGGACTCACCGTCGGACATCGCTAAAACAAATAGTAGCCTAACTGATGTGAAATAAACAGGCTAATGTCTATCAAAAGAAAGCCATGCTCTTTTCAACAACAGGATACTGTTAATATATCAGAATCAATCCAGTGATCATCTGACTTAGATGTTACAGCGTTTGCTCTGCAGAGAGTGAATACGCTTTAAATGCGCCGTTATTAAGTGAAAGTATTTATTTGCCGGCTTGTTAACGAGCGACGCAGGCTGCTTTCCAACACGGCCAGCAGTGCCATGGTGTGCGCTCACCTATTAGTAGAACAATAAAGACTTAAAATGAAAAGACACTTGCCTGATTTTCTAAATGTTTGCAGCTCTGTGACAGTGACGAGCGCCCGACACCAGGGCTCTTCTGCGTAACTGCGCGCACACAGCCTGATGACAGCTCATTTCGGTTAATGAAGCCTGATGCATATTACAGACTGGTTAAATTATGAAGGTTTCAATCGAAAATGTAGCGCTATTAAAAGAAGATTACTGGCCTAAAGAAAATGCTGGAGTAAAGAGTAAAAGTACAGTTTTAAAAACGGAACATGAAAATGTGCCAATGACTTTGTTTATTTTAATTATTCATTTTGCAAATTTGCTTACAAGTTACAACTACCCATCCTGCTGCATGCGTCCTCACTGCTGTCTTTAGGATAAGTAACAGCAGCACAAAAGAAAAGTCTGTAGTATCAACCCGCTGCACCTTTTTTTTTTCTCCCTTGAGTTTTCAGCACCACCTTTGCGGTGTCGGAAGGACTAACGTTAGGCTACATGCTTTTTTGTCCGTGTTTTTACCATTTAATCATGTATGATACGGAGTGTGTGATTGATTGACTACTCCCTCACACCGCAGGCTATGAGCCAACTCCGAAATCGCCTGAAAAAAGTGAAGGGGGACAAAACATCGATTTTGAAATGTGGGGGGGGCGCGTATCTATGTATGAAATGGAAGGTTTCTCACTTCAATTCAATCTAGCTTTATTGGCATGAATGTAAAACAACAATATTGCCAAAGCTACAAATAAATTACAAAAGAACAATTTATTTTATACAGTTCATTAATCAATATAAAATAAAATAATAATAATTATATATATATATATTAAACATAAAGTAAATATGTGTGTGTATGTGTCAGTATCAAATGTGAGAAAAAAAAAACAAATAAAAGGAACAATTACTAAAATAACAGACATGTACTGTATACAAATACATCAATACAAATATTCATCAAACATTTAGAGCACAGAGAAGTTTCCATTTTCATGCAGAGAAATGTCAGTTCAGGTAAACAAAAGTCATCCTGAGCAGTGATAGCCTCCATGGCTAAACAGACACAGGAAGGAGCTCCACCTAAAGAAACTCAAACATTTACACAGCAACTAATGAGAAGACGTCAAAGTACCGCCCACAATGTTTGATTGACAGCTGATCTCTGTGCAGTGAAGAAATGCCACAACAATCAGCTCTCAGCAACAAACATGAAGACAAAAGAAGTTTAAGGATTAAAACACAGGATTTAACCAACTGTCCCTGAAATGACTTCTGAGTTTTTGACTTTACTGAACTCAACCGTGGCTCCATAATTAGAGTAAAACCGAAGTCCAGCATAGAGAGGCTGAGTGAATGTGGTCTGGACTCTGTGGAGGAGAGTCATGGTTTTAGAGATGCTGTAGAAAGACAGAATACCTGCACTGTGATCCAGGTACACTCCTACTCTGGAGGACCGAGGACCTGAGATGGGAGTTTGGACATTGTTGTACCAAAAGATATAACTGTTTCTGTGACATTCTAATGCCCAAGATTTGTCACTGAATCCAAACACACATTCATTCGACCACCCTGCTCTGCTGATATTCTTGTATGAGACTGCTACAAAAACTCCTGCCCTTCTCCACTTCACCTCCCAGTAACAACGTCCAGTCAGACTCTCTCTACTCAGGACCTGAGAATAATGAGTGAATCTGTCTGGGTGACAAGAATAAGGCTGTTGTTCACTCATTGCTGTTACCTTTCTGTTCCCCTCAGATAATAACAGACGCGTGTGTGTTGTGTTTGGATCCAGAGTGATTTCACGTGAATATTTTAAGAAGTCAGCTCTGGTCTTGGGCTCTGGTTCTGACAGTAAAACATCCACTTCAGTCACTGTCAGTGAGACGTTTGTCCATGTCTCTCTCAGAACGTCCTGTAGTTTGTCTCTGACTTCTGACACAGCTGCTGTCACATCCTCAAAGTAGCGCAGAGGACGGATGTTGATGCTGGATGAGTCTGTAGATTCACTGAGTGCTGACAGTGAGGGGTAGTTGTGTAGAAACTGGGTGTGATCCTCTGTGTGTGAGAGCTGCTTCAGCTCAGCGTCTTTCCTCTTCAGCTCAGTGATCTCCTGCTCCAGCTTCTCCTGAAGCTCTTTGACTCGACTCACTTCAGTGTCCTGCTGGGATCTGAGCTGCCGCTTCACATCGGACCTTCTTTTCTCCATCAGACGGATCAGCTCGGTGAAGATCTTCTCACTGTCCTCCACTGCTTTATCAGCAGAGCCATTGATAGCCTCCACCTCCTGCTGAAGCACCTTCACATCTTTCTCTCTGTCCTGGATTCTCTGCTCGATGTTTTGTCGACTCACCTCGAGCTCTCTCTGCCTCTCGGTCCTTTCTGCTGCAGCTGAGACTGTGTCTTGGCCTTTATGTTCATCCACAGAGCAGAGATAACAGATACTCTGCTGATCAGTACGGCAGAACATCTTCATCACCTCATCATGACGAGAGCAGATGTTCTCCTGGAGCTTCTTGGAGGGCTCCACCAGCTTGTGTTTCTTTAACGGAGCAGCATCATAATGAGGCTGGAGGTGTTTCTCACAGTAAGAGGCCAGACAGACCAGACAGAACTTGAGGGCTTTCAGTTTTCTCCCAGTGCAGACATCACAGGCCACATCTTCAGGTCCAGCATAGCAGTGATCAGCAGGAGCAGCTTGGAGTCCCGTCTTCTTCAGTTCCTCCACTAAAACTGCCAACATGGTGCTTTTCAGCAGGACAGGCCTCGGTGTGAAGGTCTGCCTACACTGAGGGCAGCTGGGGATTTTCTTCTCATCCTCTAAATCCCAGTGGGTTTTAATACAGTTCATGCAGTAGCTGTGTCCACAGGGAATAGTCACCGGATCCTTCAGTAGATCCAGACAGATGGAACAAGAGAAGGTTTCATGGTCCAGCTGAACTCCTTTCTGCGCCATTTCACCTCTCAGTGGAAACGACTGTCTGAGTTTCTTAGTGCAAGTTTGAGCTCTGATCTAAACAGCATGTGATTCTGCAGTGAATGTGGCCTGTCAGCTCCTGCACTTCACCACAAGCTGATTACACACCGCATGTTGATACACGTGACATTTTTAAACTGTAGCTCTGAAGGGGAGAGAACAATGAAATTTAAGTTATGGACAGTGTGGAGCTCGTTGTGGTTAAGAGCGGGAAGAGGAGGGATGGGTTGTCATTCTGCGACATTCCTGGAAGAGGTGAAGCTCTGTGGTTTTGAATTTTGTTTCCTTAATTACAGCGGAGCCTCGGTTAAAACCTGCTCTGCCTTTGAAAACATTCAAGTTTTTAGTTGTAAAATAATTCTTGGCTCCTCAGGCTTTGCTGATGGCTCGATATTTTTCCAACTCTTCTTCAAATTCTGTTCAGTTCATAAAATCCTTAAACTGCTGTATAATTATGTTCTCACTTTGAAGTGTAAATAAAGGTGGGCGAACTAAAGTCAAAACTCCAGTCAGTGAGAATCAGAAACCAAACAAACCACTAATAAAGGCAATAATTTCAGCTTTGATTTGAAACCATGCAATCCTAGAATGTGTGTAAAAGGTGTCAGAGATGAGGACTCTAAACACAGGTGCATCACAAGCTGCCATTTTATCACCTTTGTTGTTTTCTTTGCAAACAAGTGAGTTTAAATTCCAAGACTCCCACTTTAACTTCCTACAGTGTGTTGATGACATGGCGCTGGTTGGCCTTCTGTGTGACAGGGACCCTGCAAAAGATGGCACACATTATAATCATGTAGTTTCTCTGCAGCAGTGGTGTGAGGAGAGTGTGTTTAATAAAGGTGAAACCCAAAACCTGATCTTATCCAGCAACACACAAAACTCTCCTGATAAATTTAAACCTTCGACCATCACTGGATCACCTGTACAAACTGTCAGGAGTTTAAATATCTTGGAGCTGTGATTGATGGCCACCTTTACTTCACACAGAGAGCTGACTATATTTTTACGGAAGCAAACAGACTTTGTTTCTGAATTGTGGGTTGCACATAATGCACTTTCACTACAAAGCTTTTTATCATTGTAAAAACACATTCTGAGATAAAACTGCAGACAAAGTGAGCTGAGGAGCTTCAACCTCCTCTACATCCCTGGTTAGCAGGATGAAGGCTCCCTCTTGTGTTGAGAATCAGTAACTGTGATGTATGCAGGAAGACATGGAAAACTTCACTGAGCCTGAGCCATCAGTGTGTGAAGCAAATTGTAATGAACTATGGATAAAAGTGATATATTTGCATGCTTTTCACTCTTTATGTCTTTCCACCATGTGTCACCACTTGACTTTCCTGTTGAGAACTATGGCCTGAGATTTAGAGGTGCTTATCCTGATCATAGTGGCTTCACAGGCTGCGAACTGATCCAGTGAGTGCTAAAGGTTACGGACCAATGATGACAACATGCCCCCTTCATCTGCCCTGCGAACTGCAACCCCTCTCCACCCGGACTAAAAAGTGTAATAAATGTGGGAAAACTAAAATCAAACCTCCACACAGTGAGAATCAGAAGCCAAACAAACCACTAATAAAGGCAATAATTTTGATTTGAAACCATGCAATCCTGGAATGTGTGTAAAAGGTGTCAGAGATGAGGACTCTAAACACAGGTGCATCACAAGCTGCCATTTTATCACCTTTGTTTGGCCCAATTAGCCATTTTCCCTCCCCAGTGTCATGTGACTTGTTAGTTTTACAAGTTCTGGGAGCAGGTGTGTTAAATTTGGAGTTATCGCTCTCACACTCCCTCATACTGGTCACTGGAAGTTCAACATGGCACCTCATGGCAAAGAACTCTCTGAGGATCTGCTAAAAAAAATTGTTGCTCTACGTAAAGATGGCCGAGGCCAAAAGAACCAAGACCCTGAAACTGAGCTGCAGCACGGTGGCCAAGACCATACAGCGGTTCAATAGGACAGGTTCCACTCAGAACAGGCCTCGCCACGGTCGACCAAAGAAGTTGAGTTCACGTGCTCACTGTCATATCCAGAGGTTGTCTTTGGGAAATAGACGTATGAGTGCTGCCAGCATTGCTGCAGAGGTTCATCTAATCGCTGACTGCCTCTGCATAGCTGTCGTCCCAGAAGGAAGCCTCTTCTATAGATGATGCACAAGAAAGCCCGTAAACAGTTTGCTGAAGACCAGCAAGGACATGGATTACTGGAACCCTGTCCTGTGGTCTGATGAGACCAATACTTATTTGGTTCAGATGGTGTCAAGTGTGTGTGGTGGCAACCAGGTGAGGAGGACAAAGACAAGTGTGTCTTACCTACAGTCAAGCATGTTGGTGGGATTGTCCTGGTCTGGAGCTGCATGAGTGCTGCTGGCACTGGGGAGCTACAATTCATTGAGGGAACCATGAATACCAACATGTACTGTGACATACTGAAGCAGAGCATGATCCCCTCCCTTCAAAGACTGGGCCGCAGGGCAGTATTCCAAAATGAAACGACCCCAAAAACACCTCCAAGACGACCGCTGCCTCGCTAAATTTATTTAGCGAGGCAGCGGTTTATGAGATACTATATTAGATTTTTACATTATTATCCAAAGCGACTTACAATTGCTAAGTATGTTAGAGTAGTTCATCACAGCATGAAACCTTTCATGTTATTTTCTGTTGCCAGAAGGTGGTGCCATGACTTTGAGTGAATATTGGCATATGGATGTGTTCAGGGATGCTGAGACCGTTAACATGGCCAACATTACTGCGGGTCACACAATTACCTGTCCCAGCCCTAATGTGCTCCACCTGTACATCATTGTCCCCACTGTCTTGAGGTGGTGATGGGACAGTGGAAAAACCACATGCCTTTGGTGAGGAGATGCGGGTTCAATTCCCCACTGTGACACATCCACCAATGTGTCTCTGAGCAAGACACTTAACTCCTAGTTGCTCCAGAGGCAACCTCCGACATACACTGAACAAAATTGTAAATGCTTTTGTTTTTAAAAAACTTGCTACATCTGTGGCATTGTGCTGTGTGTTGGAACAGCACATTTTTGAGTGGCCTTTTATTGTGGCCAGCCTAAAGTGTAGTCCACACGGACACGGGTATTTTTATAACCGGAGATTTTCCTTCTTTGTTTAAAAAAAAAACTCCATCCACATGAAACCGCAAACACATGCTACCAAGCGCTGTCAAGAGCATGCCAAAATATCTGGCAGCGACATGACCCTAACCGTAAAGCCACGTTGGCCAATCAGAGCCTAATAAAATTGTAAACTAAGCAGCCAGTGGCACACAATCTGACATCAAACACAGCAGATAACGACACACACTCTGACGTCACAAGGCAAAAAACCCGGTTTTACTGTCCACACGACAACACTGCAACCGGCATTTCTGAAAATCCTCACCCTGGCAGGGGGTTTCAAAAATGTTCAGTTTCTGTGACCTGATACTTTGTTCGTAGAAGCGGCACAAGCCTTGGTGGGGAGAGTCTGTCAGCACTGCTAGACGCCTTCAACCATGAACTTTCTGGCTCAGTAAAAGATCAGCTTGCGCCGCTAGATCTTTTTGAGGACCTGTATGCTTTCATCACCCTCACCCTTAACATAGCCAAATGCCTGTCAGAAAGATAGAGAAAGAAAGTCCTGGTTTCATTTGGCAAGTTCTCCTCCGGGCTGCTGGGGGTTCTCCTTCCTCATTCTTCTGGCCGCTCTTCGCCGCGCTCCTCTGCAACCCTTCCAGTTCCAGTTCCAGCAGTCTCATTGGATGCATGGATCCAGAAAAGTTTAGGGTGGCTAAGAACTGGCCGGTGCCCATCCCAACCCAATGGTTTGCCAATATTAACAGAAAATCAAGTTCGCTTAAAGGTTAGGTTTGAATGGACGTCCCAGACTGACTCCACCTTCCAGAAGCTGAAGAACTGCTTCATTGCCGCTCCGGTTCTGGTGTTACCAGAACTTGGTCGACAGTTCATGGTTGAGGTGGACGCTTCTGATGTGGAGCCGTCTAATCCCAGTACTGTTCCCAGGATAGTCTGCCCTGTGCATTTCTGTGCCTTGAACTGTATTCAGCAGAAAGTAACTATGATGTTGGCAACCAGGAGCTTGTTGCCATCAAGTTGGCGCTGGAGTAGTGAAGATATTGGTTGGAGGGGTGGATCTACGTAATGCTGAGAGGGTAAAGTCAGGTGGGCCCTCTTCTTTAATTCAACTTCACCCTATGTTATCGCCCCAGATCAAAGAATGCTGGATGCTCTTTCCCGCTTATTGGATGCAGACTCCACTCCCAAGTCCCTGGAGACCATTCTGCCCTTCTCCTGTGTGATGGGGGCAGTCTTTTGGGAGGTGGTAGGATGGGTCAAGTAGACCAAGGCTTTTTTGTGTCTTGATATGATACATGTCCCACAAAAACTTAACTTCATCTAGTTCGAATGTGGTGTGGGGACAACATTTTTCAATTTTGTAGGGGGTGCTATGGAACCATTTTGCTATGCCCATGCACAACACCCATTTTCACCATCTTCTGACATGTGTGCAAAGTTTTGTGAGTTTTCGAGCAACTTTAGGCTGTCAAAGAAAAGAAAAAGAAAGATTGAAAGAATTCCTTCAGTTTCAATAGGGTCCTTGCACGTATTGTGCCTGGGCCACGTCTCAGAAGCTGCAGACGCGGCTCTGAATTGTCACACGCTTTGAAGGCTGCAAAAAGGACATAAACATCACTTTCTGTGTCCCCTATGTGGTGCTAGAGAACCTGGTATGTATCTGTTTCTACAGAGAGATTCATCACTACACCATCCTTTTACTTGCAGATCTGCGAGGGGGATGGAACAAAGAAATATTTTGATCAGGTAGTGCTTGCTGTGTTTGAGAAAGAAGAAAGGTTTTTCAGGCTGTACTGCATTCCACAAAGAGTAGTTTTTTCATCTAGACAGGGTGTGTTGTCTCTGTTATCATTTACAACATGCAGTAAGAATAGTTGCACTTAGACGCAACCATCACTTCATGATTCATAGTAACAATAGCAACAATAATTGCATAAGGCTGCTCCTAGAGGTCTGGTCTGGACAAAATGGGACACGTGTTGGCCAGGCAACGGAAACCAGAAACTCTTGTGCTCACAATTTTACAGAGACCTTGTCCATCAACACCCCGGATCAAGCACTCGGTGGGCGGTCAATGTTTCAAGCTGTCAGTGCAAGATAGGGCAATAATCGTCTTTGCTGCTGTTTACATTCAGCCCGACACAAATTCAAAAATGCATAACAGAATGTTCTGGGAACAGTATACAATGTGGCTCAGTAGGTAGAGTGGGTTGCCAGTTAATTGGAGGATCGTTCTCTAGTCTGCATGTCGAAGTGTCCTTGGACAAGACACTGAACCACAAATTGCCCCAGATAGCTGTTCTATCGTGGGGAAGTTTCTGTTGGGAGCAGTTAGGCTCAGTAGTAGGTAATGGTAGTGGCTCACTACCTCAATGAAGGTAATGTAAAAGTGCTTTGAGTGATCGGAAGATTTGAAAGGAGGAATCCAAATACAGACCATTCACCAGACCATTTAGTCATTAAATAACGACTCCAGATAAACGTGAACCTGTCAGTGAAGGACATGTGAGGAGTTTCTAAGCCCTTTCAAATCAAAATGAATGTTATGAATGAAATTTCAATACTGTTTAGTTAATTTTAGTTGAGAGAGGAGTGAGTAGGTGATTGGTGGGGGGTAAAAGAGGGGAAATGTACCTTAACCTGAGGTAGGAGAAGCCTGGAGAGTTTCAGGAAAGGAAAGCCAACACAAGTCCAAAGCAGCTGCATTCAAGCAGGTCAAAGAGGTGGATGAATGAGATTCATCCAAACCCCCTCCAGGGACCAGCATTTTTCCAGTAGCACCTTGGCATTTTTTTTTTTTTAATTCTGGAAATCTAGTCAGATCCTGGAAAAACTGCCACTCCAGTTACTTTTATATACGGCCTCTGATCTATAGGTCTCTCTGCAGTCCAGTTGTGGATGTTGACACAAACCCCCTGCATCTCACAGGGCAAACTTCTGTATTCCAACCACAAAGTTCTGTTTCCTGAGCTAACTCGGCATGGAATAGACAGCTAATCTTCCTTGTCACTGCTTAACAGGGAAGACTGCCTTGGTCCACCTTGCAGGCCTCACCTGACGGCATGCTTCCTCCACCACCATCTCTCTCAATTCTGGGGCTGCAGCCTAACTCCAGAGCTGTTGCTGCCTCGTCCGCTGTATCTCAATAATGTCTTATCACATTTCGACATCCGGAATTGTGCGACAACATTTGGCAACCAGCTGTTGTTGTCCGTTAAGGTCCTGAAGAAAAACTCCTCCCAGCCCATAGCTGCTGGTGTCAGCATTTACAATTGCTGGTGTGTCGACGTCATAGAAGGTTAGTATGGGTGCCTCGGTCAACAGCTGTTTGACTTTTTCTTATGGCCTTTATCTCTTTCGGACATTGTAGACAATGAGCATTTCGTGCAAAGGGTGTAAGTTCAAAGAGGCCAAGAAATAATGACCATTCTGTGCCAAAACACCACTTCAAAGAACCACCTTGGAAAATCTTTAAGATTCTAATTTGAGAATCATTTGGTTGTGAAATGTATTATAAAGGGTCTTTAAAACACCTACAAAGTTCATCACATCACCATCACCAACATCACCATAAAATCGACATTATATTTGGCTGGTAACCAGTGAAGAGCAGCCAATATTTGGAAAATATTGGCTGCTCTTCCTTCTACCAGTTAAAAATCTAGCAGCAGCATTTTGAACGAGCTGTAAGTGAGATAAAGATGAGTGAAAGATGCCAGAGTACAAGAAATTGCAGAAATCAATTCAGGATATAAGAGCATGCAAGACAGTCTCCAAGTCCTTTACAGAGAGAATGGATTTCAGTTTTTCTATGGTCTTCATGTTTTTTTTTTTTGCTTTTTTTGCTTCACGTGTGAGGCTATATTGATCAGTTCTGACAAGGCCACAGGCTCAAAACAATTTGGAGAAACAGGGCATGGGACAAGCTCAGATGGGTCAAGATTGTAAGGTGAGATACCAGATCTAATGACCTCAGGAAGTTCTCTGTAATTTCAGAGGTAGCATCAGGGAGAGCAGTAGCATGGTTAGTGCAGTGTTTATTAAACTAAACAAGGTTTTAGGGCTGTGTGCATTTCTAGCTATGATATCTGAGAAATACTTTTGAGGCTTTGACCAGGTGTTGGTAAGATGTTAGGCGGTTTCTTAGTATTTCCACAAGTTGCAGAAACTGGCTAACCAATGGATTTGATGGGCAACAGACATGAATGTCAAAATCCCCAAGGATTAAAACTTTATCAAAGTTGGGCACAAACAATGATAAAAGAAAGAAAATTTGTCAATAAAGTCCTTATTGCACTTTGGTGGTCTATACACAAGTGCACAAAGTAATGGGCAGGCCCGTTCAACTTTAAATACTCCAAGTGTAGTTTGCATGTAAAGTGATTCTTAAAGACAGTAGCTAAACCTCCAGCCTTACCTGTTGTTCTGGGAGAACTAAAAACGTTACACTCACTGGGGGAGAGTTCAGAAAGAGGACTTAGATCACCAATATTAAGCCATGTCTCTGATGCACATAGAAAATCCTAATCACCTGATAAAAAGAAATGATTTAAGATGTTTTGTTTGAAAGTTATTGTACATTCACCATGGCCATTTTGAAAGGGATATTATCCAGAGTTTGCGCTGATCCTTTTTGACCCTTTGAACAAGTAACGATTGTATTAGTGGCAGGCCCCAAAGCCAGTTTTGAATGGCAGGGAACGGTTATCAGATTCGACAAGTCAGGTGTGTTAGAGGGAGTCATTTTGTTGATTCTGATACTAGTCACAACAAGTTTGCTGTGGACATGATTAGTGCCTGGTGATGTGGCAGTACAGTCTCCTGGCCACTGGGGGAAGCTATTGTGCTTAGTAGGTGAGGGATAAGTTTGCTGGTGAAGAGAAGAGGTGAACAAGAGTGGACAAGGGTCAGAGGATAGTCGTACTCCCTGTCATCTGTAATAGAGCCGATGAAGGAGCAGTCATCAACTTCTGGGGATGACTTGCTCCCAAGTTGAAGCAAATTCAGAAGTGTAGAGACAGAAACAATCCCAGTACAGTTCCTTGGGGTGTGCCAGTGTGGCTCTCCACCACATCTGACAGGCAGCTATGCAGCCTAACATGCTGCTGCCTGTTGGTGAGGTAGTCAGTGATCCAGGACACAAGGTCCATGTGCATCACAGAGACCTTCGCTGCCAGACGGAGAGGCTGGAGAAGTTGAAGTTTTTCTCTTTGGAGGAGCTGAGGGAAGCTGAATTGGAAATAATCAGTCTTGTCAAATCTTGAACATACGAGTCTAATGATGGTAGCTTCATGGTATCAGGTGCAGGCTGACAGGTGTGGTGATGTAACATCAGCTGTTTTCCCCAAAAGATCAGGGAGAAGACAAACGAGCGGATTGTGCACATTCACTGTCTCACCTGTGTTGTTTATTGTCATTGTCTGTTCCATCAGAGTCGTTCATTTAAACACAGACTTTGGACTTTAAAGACAACAACGCCTCTATAATTTGAATGTTCCCGCTTTCTGGATAACTTGCTTGCCTGCTTTCTTCTTCACTGTCAGTTTCCTTCCATTCAAGCTCAACTTCAACTCTGTTGGTCATTTCAACCAAAAGAATGCAGCTCAATAACATATCGTTTCTCACAGGAACAACGCTAAAATAGCAACAGGCTTAATGCAGGGAGTTCTTTTAGAGCATGCATGCAATGAAAACCTGGTGCAGCATGCTGATGGTGTTAGTGTGATATTGTCTCACAAGAAGTAGCACTGCAGTATCTTGCCATATATATTCTGTATATTGTAAAGAAGGTCTCACACAGCAGAGGCTCATTGTAGTGATGGTAATTATTAAAAAGTGTTAACAGACAGGGCACACACTGACAAACCGTAACTTGACGCGAGACGCACACCTGAACATACCAAGACTAAAATGCAGAAACAGATGAGGACATGGACCTACACGGAAAACAACATGCTAGTAATCAGAGAAACTAGTAGTCTAAGAACTAAGACACAGAACAAGTAAGACCAAAAATAAAATCACCACAAGAATAAAGAAGACAAGGAACCAAAATGAACCAAAATAAGGTCTGAAATCCCCAAACCATGACAGTTACATAGACTGGACGGTAGCCGGAACAATGGCAATTTTATAATTTTATGTAAACAAATGTACACATTAGTGATTTAGTTTCCCTGAAATCCTGAAGTTTAGTTGGCAATAACAACCAAAAAGGAAAATCAATTATTGCTTAGACTGGTGGTCTGGTGTACAGTTCTTTTCAATGCATGTAGCCGGTAGAAATGTTCTTGACTGGCTATGTCAGTCACATGACATCAACAAAGCATGTGTCTTACTTATGAAACCTGACTGAAGGTTGAAAGAAACCCCAGACACAAGCAGAGCATCACCAGGGCAGATATTAAGACTTTCACAATCTCACAACTTCTGCGCTGCTCACACGAAGACGCGTCTTGTTCTCCACTTGGAGAAACCCAAGACTCAAATAATGACAATATTTAAGGAAAGCATGCAATGAGTCATTGTGGGGCAGATTGTGTCAGTTTTCCAGGTGTGTATGTGTTAAACAAAAGAGCAGCTGTTAAAATATCACAGGTTACACAGTCACAGGGAGGGCTGTGGAGGGGAAAAGAAATTTAATGTAGAGAAATCTCAGTGACATACAATGAGCACACGACACAAACATGTCTAACTAAAAATTAATGAACTGAAAAATACGAACAAAAATATTAAATGTCCTCCACCACACAGAGGACGGGGAGTTGTGGTTGTGTTGTGATATACTTCATTTTGAACTTGACACTTAAACTGTAAAGTCAGCACAGGCTGCAGCTGCACTCTGTAGATATGTTGTTACTGCATTTATCTCCGTGTACTAGTGACAGATTCACATCATCACCACCTGCACCTGCTGCTCTGACCATTTCTCTCTTGTTAGTCTATAATTTGCACATTTATATTGGTTCTTGTTATGTCCATCTCCAGGTTTCAACCAGCTCGGACACAGGGCTATGCTCATAACATGCTAATTATGTAAATAGTGGGGCTTTTCTGTGTTTTTTAATACATAGTTAGTCTTTACATATAAATATTGTTTAAAAGTTAAAACACGACAATTTGTACAGTATGTAAATATTGTCAGTAGTGCGTTTTATTTCTGTGTGGCTTTTATACACATAGTAAACATTTTGCTTGAAAGAAAGACCTGTTGTAATGCTTATTTTTTATTTGCACACATCCCCATAAAGCTTGATGTGTAGTAGGAAGTGATTTTACAGTCCTGTTTTATTTCAGTCCCTCTAACATTAGGTGAAAGTAGAGTCACACAACACTTAAAAAAACGATTGTTCAAAATGTCACTTTAGACAATTATTATGCATTATCTACAATTTTATTCATATATGTCACTACTTTTGTGACCCCAAGACTTTGGTAAACCCATTTCAAGAACCTAAGGAATTCATCCACATGTGTAATGGTATGTTTCCATAAGAAATTTGAAGAATTTCAAAAATCGGACTTACATTTTTCAACTTTAGAGCCACATTATCTCTCTATCTCTCTTTACACAATGCTCTAGGACAAGTGGTGGGCTCATTACAAAGAGAGCTGGGGGTTTTCTGCACATTTTGATATAAAACACATGGTATCATGTTATGCAACTGCCTTTAAAAGGTGAATTTAAAAAGATATGTAAAATCGAAGAAAAAGTGAAAAAATGCCCTGGATGCTTCCTGTCTCTGGACTCTTTCCAAGATGCTACAACTACAAGTGCGTCCTGTGATGAAAACTGTCACAGCAGATTCTTCGTCGACTTGGCAAATTGCGGCAAAAGTCTTGCAGTCGGCAAGTCCAGCATAGAGAGGCTGAGTGAATGTGGTCTGGACTCTGTCGAGGAGAGTCATGGTTTCAGAGATGCTGTAGAAGGACAGAATACCTGCACTGTGATCCAGGAACACTCCTACTCTGGAGGACCAAGGACCTGAGACGGGAGTTTGGACATTGTTGTACCGAAAGTTAAATCTGTTTTGGTAACAATAAAACGCCCAACATTTGTCATTGAGTCCAAATCCACATTCCATCCAGCTCCCTGCTCTGCTGATATTCTTGTTTGCAACTGCCACATAAACTCCTCCACCTCTCCACTTCACCTCCCACTAACAACGTCCAGTCAGACTCTCTCTACTCAGGACCTGATACCAATAAGTGAACTCAACAGTGTGGTGCCCTCTGAGCTCCACGAATTGGAAATGGCTTGACTGCAGTCCAACCGCTGTCCATGAACACGTGAAGCAGCACCAACACGTGAAGCAAAAGCAAACCCCGGAGCACTTTGTCAAGATGGCAATGGCAGCACCGCAGTTGTCCATCTGCTCAGCAAAGCTGGCATGACAGAGTCGAACATGCATAAGGCCATAAAGGAGCAGGGAGAAGAGGCAGAGAAAGCCAGTTACTGGCTATGGCTATAGAGGAAGGACTGTAATTGGTTGCCAGGACCCCAGTAAAGGCAGCTGCAGGGGGTGGCAGGGACGGTCCCTATACGCTACTTCACCCCCCACCAGGAGATGTACCGGTGTAAGGGCGAAACATCAGTGAACGGTGGTATTTAGCTGACGACCCTGCAGCTGATATAATGGCACCTGAGGAGGACAGTCAGAAATATGAAATTGTCATCGATGCTTAATACTTCTGTGCTGGAAAAGGTGGAGTAACTTTACCTGTGATGCTGCAATAAATCAATCCCAGTTGTCTGGAACCCTAATCATGACTGTTTTAGATGGATTTTTTAAATCTGTGTAATAAATCCTCTATATTCACTAAGTGCACAAACAAAATGTTCATTGTAAAAACCAACTAGTGACAGAAAACTCTGCTCATTTCTATGTGACAAAGCTGTTTTAGTGAGGAAAGTTGAAAGAACAGAGACTGACTGACAAATGCTCTTCTCTTCTAAAAATGAACTCTGTACTCTGATAAAGAACATTTGGAAAACGGCCTCAGTTATACTCTCATATTAGTTTCAAATGTTCTTTATCAGTTTTATATAATACCTGGTATGAAGACAAGAAGAAAAGACTTTGTCCGTGTTTGTTTATTCATCATGTAAAGCTTCAGTTTGTTCACACATCCCATCAGTAACGTCTGTTAAATGACTCTTGTTCAATGATTTCAGGTACAGATTCACTTCATCCACACAAGCAGTGGGTTTGACCAGAATCTCAGCTGTCAAAGAAAAGAATGAAGCATCTACTTATTGATGATGACAACAACAACATTTGGTCTGCCAAACAAATAAATGTACATGCGATTATAGATTTCTTTACAAAGTGAGGACAAATTATCTCAGATAAAGGAAGGTCTGCTGCTTTCTCTCTTAAGACCCATGCAGTAGAAGAGAAAATACAAATACATCAATATGTATTGATGTATAAAATGGCTAAACAGACACAGGAAGGAGCTCCACCTAAAGAAACTCAAACATTTACACAGCAACTAATGAGAAGACGTCAAAGTACCGCCCACAATGTTTGATTGACAGCTGATCTCTGTGCAGTGAAGAAATGCCACAACAATCAGCTCTCAGCAACAAACATGAAGACATTAACAAAATATTAAAGTAGTAAAGTATTGTCTGTTTATTTGAGTTTACAAAACTCAGCAGAGTCTCCAAACAAAGAGTAAAGACAAAGTCCAGCATAGAGAGGCTGAGTGAATGTGGTCTGGACTCTGTGGAGGAGAGTCATGGTTTCAGAGATGCTGTAGAAGGACAGAATACCTGCACTGTGATCCAGGTACACTCCTACTCTGGAGGACCAAGGACCTGAGACGGGAGTTTGGACATTGTTGTACCAAAAGATATAACTGTTTTTTTCACAATGTAACAGCCAAGATTTGTCATTGTATCCAAATCCACATTCATCTGAGCTCCCTTCTCTGCTGATATTCTTGTATGCGACTGCAACAAAAACTCCTGCCCTTCTCCACTCCACCTCCCAGTAACAACGTCCAGTCAGACTCTCTCTACTCAGGACCTGAGAATAGTAAGTGAATCTGTCTGGGTGATTAGAATAAGACTGATTTTTTCTCATTAATGTTGCTTTTCTGTTCCCCTCAGATAATAACAGACGTGTGTGTGCTGTGTTTGGATCCAGAGTGATTTCACGGGAATATTTTAAGAACTCAGCTCTGGTCTTGGGCTCTGGTTCTGACAGTAAAACATCCACTTCAGTCACTGTCACTGAGACGTTTGTCCATGTCTCTCTCAGAACGTCCTGTAGTTTATCTCTGACTTCTGACACAGCTGCTGTCACATCCTCAAAGTAGCGCAGAGGACGGATGTTGATGCTGGATGAGTCTGTAGATTCACTGAGTGCTGACAGTGAGGGGTAGTTGTGTAGAAACTGGTTGTGATCCTCTGTGAGTGAGAGCTGCTTCAGCTCAGCGTCTTTCCTCTTCAGCTCAGTGATCTCCTGCTCCAGCTTCTCCTGAAGCTCTTTGACTCGACTCACTTCAGTGTCCTGCTGGGATCTGAGCTGCCGCTTCACATCGGACCTTCTTTTCTCCATCAGACGGATCAGCTCGGTGAAGATCTTCTCACTGTCCTCCACTGCTTTATCAGCAGAGCCATTGATAGCCTCCACCTCCTGCTGAAGCACCTTCACATCTTTCTCTCTGTCCTGGATTCTCTGCTGGATGTTTTGTCGACTCACCCAGAGCTCTCTCTGCCTCTCGGTCCTTTCTGCTGCAGCTGAGACTGTGTCGTGGCCTTTATGTTCATCCACAGAGCAGAGATAACAGATACTCTGCTGATCAGTACGGCAGAACATCTTCATCACCTCATCGTGACGAGAGCAGATGTTCTCCTGGAGCTTCTTGGAGGGCTCCACCAGCTTGTGTTTCTTTAACGGAGCCACATTATAATGAGGCTGCAGGTGTTTCTCACAGTAAGAGGCCAGACAGACCAGACAGGACTTGAGGGCTTTCAGTTTTCTCCCAGTGCAGACATCACAGGCCACATCTTCAGGTCCAGCATAGCAGTGATCAGCAGGAGCAGCTTGGAGTCCAGTCTTCTTCAGTTCCTCCACTAAATCTGCTAACATGGTGCTTTTCAGCAGGACAGGCCTCAGTCTGAAGGTCTGCCTACACTGAGGGCAGCTGGGGATTTTCTTCTCATCCTCTAAATCCCAGAAGCTTTTAATACAGTTCATGCAGTAGCTGTGTCCACAGGGAATAGTCACCGGATCCTTCAGTAGATCCAGACAGATGGAACAAGAGAATTTTTCTCGGTCCAGCTGATTTCCTTTCTGCGCCATCTCACCTCTCAGTGACAGTGACTGTCAAGTAGTTTCACTTTCTCATAACAGAAACAATCTCTGTGCTCTGATGGTCAACAAATCTCTGCTCCTTCTGCTCTCGTTCACCTGCTGCAGTGAGATTGATCAGCTCCTGCATTTCACACTGTCCTTATACCTGCAGATTTTTGAGAGGGAGGGAACAAAGAAATATTTTCAAAAGGTTGACCTTGCTGTGTTTGAAATGGTTTTTCAGGCTTTACTGCATTCCACAAAGAGCAGATTTTTGGGAGGGTGTGTTAACTGTCATTTGCAACGTGCAGTACGAATATTTGCACCTAGAAATCTGACACTCAGCACCCATTAATTTATTCACGTAGCTGCCACTTTTATCAAAACAACTTACAGTTGCTATGTATGTCAGCGGTTGCATTTTATTCATTTATTTTTATTTAATCTTTATTTAAACAGGTAGGGCGATTGAGAACAGTTTCTTATTTGCAACGGCGACCTGGCCAAGAAAGTGTAGACGTGCAGAACAACATATAGTTACACATTAAATACACATAGCATAAATTACAGAAATACGTAAAACTGTAATGAGTCTGTAGGAGAATATTTGAAAGTGCAGTAGCGTCTATGTACATTTAGTGCAGGTGCCGACCATTCAAGGAGGTAGGTCAGATTGTATGCGTAAATGGTATGGCAACAATAAAAATCACGATATACAAATAGACAGTCTATATATAAATAAAAACTACAGAGTACAGAGATCTATAAACATTTTGTGCAAGTTGAGTCCTAAATTACCGAGGTAGATCAGGTGGTGTGCACAACAGTATGGCAGTAGCGGTGGGAAGAATGACATTTGAGTATACTTGTGCAGATGGAATGGATCAAAAGAGCATAAAACAGATGAGGCAATGGTACAGGTCAAACTGTGCAACTAAGAAAGGGACATGACAGAGCAATTTTAGTAATGGTATGCAAAAGTAGTGGAGGAGACCTAGCATGTACAGAGATCGGAGTTCAGACAGACATGCTTTAAAGGCAGTGAGGGGAATGAGGGTCTCTAGCTTGAGGTTTTTTTTAACTCATTCCAATCGTTGGCAGCGGAGAACTGGAAGGAGTGGCGACTGAAGGTGGTATGGGCTTTTGGGCTGACCAGAGAGATGTACCTGCTTGAGCGCAGGCTGCGGGTGGGTAATGATATAGACACCAGTGAGCGTAGGTATAGGAGGGCTCTGCCAAGAAAGAACTTGGAAATAAGCTGGTACCAATGAGTTAGGTGTTGAGAATGTAACGACGGCCAGCCAACTAATGCGTATGAGGTTGCAGTGCTGGGTATTAAATGGGGTAACAAAACGGATGGCACTGTGGTGGTTCAGGAGAGAGTTTGAGGCAGATCTGTAGATGACATCACTGAAATCTAGCATGGGTAGAACAGTCATTCTTACCAAGGCAAGTTTGGCAGCACGGGTGAAGGAGGCCCTGTTGCAGAAAAGGAAACCAATTCTGGACTTAATTTCAGACTGAAGGTGGTTTATGTGGGGCTGGAAGGAGAGGGAACTGTCAATCCAAGCACCTAAGTATTTGTAAGTGTCCACATATTCTAATATTGACCCATCTAGCGTTGTGATGCTAGTCAGATGAACCGGTGTAGGAAGCGATCGTTGAAAAGCATGCACTTAGTTGTACCAGAGTTTAGTAATAGATGGAGGTTTTGGAAGGATTACTGAATGGAATTAAAGCTCTCCTGGAGGGTTAATAACACAGTGTCCAGTGAAGGGCCGGATGTATACAGGATGGTGTCGTCTGCATAGAGGTGGATCTGAGAGTCACCAACTGCAAGCGCAACATCATTGATATACAGAGAGAATAGAGAATAGAGCATGCCTCAGGGACAAATTGGTGGATCTGCCAAGTTCATCATACTTTCAACAAGAACAACTATCTATTAAGACAGGAAGGCCATGTAATGCTTACTTCACCCCTTCTGCTCCTTCTGCATGGGGTTGCAGCCTGCAGCCTCTCTTTCCAACCTCCAGTTCTGTGTTTACCTCAACAAGTCTGCAGGAGAAAACCCCTTCTCTTGTCCCATGAGGACAACACTGGCTCTCTGTCATCTACTGAGACAACAATTGCTATGCTGACATTAGGTGGTGCATTAATTCAATATAATAGTTTTATTTATATTTTCTAAATGTAATGTATTGTTTCACACACAAAAATGGGCATGGCCCTTCCTTTAGCCCAACCTCCACTAAACCAAACCAAGCGAAGACATAGTTCACACTGTGACATATAGTGTGTTTTTTACACTTTGACTGTAAAGAAGTGTATCACCCTCCCTTGTGTCCCTGCCAGAGTGCTATGATGGAGATCTAGGATCATGCAGCTCTTTTAAGCTCCATTGTTTCCTAGTATTTGAGCAGCAGCCATTTTCTTCAGATACTCTGAAAAGCTTATATTGTGGGGTTACATACAGGGAGGGCTAAACCTTGAGGAGCAGCAGTCTGGGAGAGCTAATGTTTGGCTAGTTCCTCGTTCTCAGTCTTTGTTGTAGAAATTAAGAAAGTTTCTTATAATCCTGTTAGGGGTAAATATCATCCAGGTTCCAGAGCTGAGTGCTCTCTCTCTCTCTTGCCAGTATGTCCGAGACAAAGTTTCACACAATCCTCCCCTTATCCAGTGTAGTGAATGCAGTCATGTGACAAATAGTGTCTGGTAAACAGGCCCAACAAACTAAACCAGATCCAAATAATGGGCCCTTACTCTTTAGTCTATTTCCTACTGGATGCCCTGATGTAATGATTCAAATGTATGCACAAAACAGCAGGTGGAACAGAAGTTTTGCAGCAGCAATCTCTGACTGACTCACTCACTTTAAATATTAGCAAGACTGAATTATGTATTTTCCAATCAGGCGGAAAGATATTCATCAGCCTGAAATCTTAAGAGAAAAGCTTCAAATAGTCTCTTTAAGTACCTAAAAGGATAGTTATCAATTCACAGCCAACCTCTGAAAAACAAGTGAAAAGGGTCATCTGTACAGATAAACTGAACCTTCAAATTCATTAGGAACCAATTGTCAACAGATGCTGCTGAGTTGTAAGTGCACACTAAGATTTCCCCACACCTGTCATGTTGTATTACCACTTGGTCCTAAGCAGGGAAACATTCTCAGGACTGTGCATTTCTACATGAGAGCACTCAACATATTGGACAAAAAGTCTACGAAGTATCATCACTGACTGCCATATAATTTCCAAGTACAACATTTTGACCTTTGATCATTTTGTGTATCTTGCAAAATCCTGCCTATAGTACAAAATGACCCACAATCTTGCTCCTCCTCCACTGACAGTTTGTTTCACTGTGCTCAGATAACATCAGGCAAACAAAAGTATCTACCAGAGGTAACTGTGTTGTACAGCACAGGATCATTATTTGAAGTGGAAATAAAGAAGGCCAAACTGAAGTCTTCTCTGAGAATTAGACGCCAAACAACCACAAATAATGGCAATAATTTCAGCTTTGTGATCTGAAACGATGCAATCCTAGAATGTGTGTAAAAGGGGTCAGAGATGAGGACTCTAAACACAGGTGCACCACAAGCTGCCATTTTATCACCGTTGTTATTTTCTTTGTGAACCAGTAAGTTAAAAGACTCCCACTTTAACTTTTAATCGTGTAGTTTCTGTGCAGCAGTGGTATGAGGATCACACGGTTATAGTGACGGTCAAATAGTTTCACTTTCTCTGATCAGAAACAATCTCTATGCTCTGATGACAACAAATCTCTCCCCTTCTCTCTTCCGCACTTGTACCTGCATATCTATGAGGGGGAGGGAACGAAAAGGGTGTTCAGGCTCTACTGCATTCCACAAAGAGTAGATTTTTGGGAGAGTGTGTGTTAACTGTCATTTACAACATGCAGTAAGAATATTTGCACCTTGAAATATGACTCTCAGCTCACATTACATTATATGTACAAAGGCACACAGCTGAGTTCATGGTTATTTATACTTTCAAATTCAAATTGGAGTTCTAAGAAGAATCAAAATAATGCTTCATATTTTGAAATTCATGATTGAGATTTGTAATCTTTGTCCCCACATCCAGTTCTTCAAGACCTGGTGAAGAACTGTGCTAAGAACAAAATAAACATAATAAGAAGGCCCAGTCTTGAATATTAACTGTTTTTTTATCAGCCTAAAAACATGTTCTTAACTAAATCTGCAGATAAAGTGAAGTAAGGAGCTTTAACCTCCACTACATTCATGGTTAGCAAGATGAAGGCGCCCTCTTGTGTTGAGCATCAGTTTTCACATTTCACTTGTTAAACTGCTGTGATGTTCACTGCAGGAAAAAAACATAAGCTGCTTCAAACAGCATCAGTAAAGAGAGATTTAAATGTCAGTTTAATGAGTGGAACCTGCATCTATATTTATATTAACAGTAAAACTGTACAGTAATGTTATGTGTTGACTTTTTACAGATAGATTTACAGATTGACTTTTTACAGACAGCAACACATATGCACTCCTCCACTGGCCTACTGGTAGCACTTCTTTGCCTGGTGGAGAACACAGGTTTGTCACCAGGTTTCTGTTTGTTCCTTAAACTTTACATAATTTATATTTCCAAACTTTGGTTTGACCGGAAGAGGGTTTGAAGAGGTGACAGCTGAGGGTCCAGTTTGAACAACAAATGTATATCAGGCAGGTATGACTCTGGCTGAGTTTGAGCGCTGCAGTTACAAGTAAAACAAACTGTGTCTGAGGGACTATTGAGGACTATATACTGGAAGAGACTGAAAAAAAGAATGTTTATATGGGTGTCATGGGATTGACATAATGGCCTGGAGATAGGACTAAAGCGCAGAGCAGGTCTGGAGGGCAACCATAAGGCCGACAAGAGACTGGCAACAAGGCCGCAGAACTGGAATCCACCAACTAGAGAGCAGCTAGACTGGAGACCAGTAACTGGGCAGCTGGACTGGAAACCGATGACTGGGAGTCAGGCAGGAGGGCTGGTAGAGCAAGGGACAGAAAATGGTGCTGAAGCACGAATAGAGGACTGCTGCATTTCAACAGTATCAGAAATCTGTAGCAGTTCTTGAGCAGCGGGAGCTACTCTGGATTTTCCAGATATGAAGGCAACATGGATGTCGTCCTGATGATTTGTGAATCTAACGTAGCTTGCTGTACCATAGCCAGACTCACTTGCAGCACAAAAGTCATGAAGTTCAACTGTCTTAACAGGGTTTCAGGCACCTTTTCACCTGAAATCCACTCAGCTGATTTAACTCTTCAATCCTTCTTTGCCAGGGCCTTTAGGTTCCTGTGAGCTAACTTTATCCAATCCACATTTTGACCTGCAGGGCTCCTGGAGGATTTGTTTGGCCTTAAAGATAAAAGGGGAAAGAAAACCCAATGGATTGTGAAATGAGCTTACTGTGGAGAGGATACTTCTTCTTGTGGCAGACCGACTCTTTACAGCCACTCAGAACCCAATAATTTTATATTTTTCCAATAATGTAATAACCTCTGTAGCAATAATGTAATAAACGGTTGTCACCTTTAGGGAGCTTTTAGGTAATGTTACGCAAGGTCACAGGAACGTTGCCTCCTATGTGGACTAGCCGACTGATCTGGCTTAAGGCTAATAATGTGTCCTCAGGCTCCAAAGCGAGGTCCAACAAAAAAGAAGCCAGAGACCTGGATGTCCCAGAGTCACATACCGTCTCTGGAAGTGGGATTGACTCAGGAGATTCCTCACCTCATCATAACGAGACTAGCTGGCAAAGGGGTAGCTGTCTTGATGGGCCACAACCTGGGAGTCAAACTTCTTCAAACTGACCAAATAAATTCTGACTGTTTTTCCTCTTTATTAATTCTGTGTAGTAAATCCTTTTTATTGACTAAGTGCACAAACAAAATGTTGGTTATAAAAGGCCAGGAAACTCTGCTCATTTCTCTGTGACAAAGCTGTTTTAGTGAGGAAAGCTGAAAGGACAGAGACTGACTGACAAATGCTCTCCTGCTCTAAATATGAACTCTGTACTTTATGGTGTTTCAGGAGGAAAACTGCCTCAGTTACTTTCATATTAGTTTCACATTTTCTCCATCAGCTCTGTATGATACCCTGAAATGAAGACGAGAAAGAAAGACTTTGTTCATGTTTGTTTATTCATCATGTAAAGCTTCAGTTTGTTCACACATCCCATCAGTAACGTCTGTTAAATGACTGTTGTTCAATGATTTCAGGTACAGATTCACTTCATCCACATAAGCAGTGGGTTTGAGCAGAATCTCAGCTCCGTCAAAGAAAAGAATGAACCATCTACTTATTGATTGTGATCATAAATCCAGTTTATAATACCTCGTAGTCCCTCATTTGTACGTCTCTTTGGACGCCAAACAAATAAATGTAAATATAATTATAGGTTTCTTTACAAAGTGAGAACAAAATCTCTCCGATTTGCTGCTGCTTTCTCTCTTAAGACCCATGCAGTGGAAGAGAAACAACAACATACAAATACACCAATCAGCCATAAAAGTGTGACGACCTGCCATTTAAGTCCTGTATATTGTGAAGTGGAACCTCCATGAATCAAACTTGTTTGTCCAGCACATCCCGCAGATGCTCAATTGGATTGAGATCTGGGGAATTTGGAGGCCAAGTCAACACCTTGAACTGGTTGTTGTGTTCCTCAAACCAGTCTGCAACAATGCTTAGGTGGGTGGTACGCGTCAAAGTAACATGAACGGCAGGTCCCAAGATTTCCCAGCAGAACATTGCCCAAAGCATCACATTGCCTCTGCCGGCTTGCCTTCTTCCTGTAGTGCTTTCTGGTGCCATGTGTTCCCCGCGTGGATCCATGTGATGTAAAAGAAAACGTGATCCATCAGACCAGACCAGACCACCTTCTTCCATTGCTCTGTGGTCCAGCTCTGATGCTGACGTGCCCATTGTAGGTACTTTTGGCAGTGGACAGGGCTCAGCATGGGCACCCTTGCAGCCCCAAACGCAACAAACTGCGATGCACTGTGTGTTCTGACAACTTTCTATCATAACCAGCATTAACGTTTTCATCAGTTTGACCTACAGTAGCACGTCTGTTCTATTGGACCACATGGGCCAGCCGTCACTCCCCACAGGCATCAGTGAGCCTTGGCTGCACATTATCCTCTCGCCAGTTCGCCACTTTACCTTCCTTGGACCACATTTGATGCATTCTGATCACTGCAGACTGAGAACACCCCACAAGAGCTGCAGTTGGAGAGCTGCTCATCACAAAGTCGCTCAAATCCTCACGCTTGCCAATTTTTCGTGCTTCTAACACATCAACTTTGAGGGCAGGTGCCATGGTGTCGAGAGAGTCAGTGTTATTGACTTCACCAGTCAGGGGTCATAAAGCTTGATTGGTACACATGTAAATACAAATATTACATAAATACAAATATACAACAAACATTCCAAGTGTCCATTTTCATGCAGTGATTGTCACCATGGCTTAACAGACACAGGAAGGAGCGCCACCTACTGAAACTCAACCATTTACACAGCAACTAATGAGAAGATGTACTGCAAAATTAGTTCAACCATATGGAAACTGCCACCTTTTTCCAGGAAAAACGCCTAAAACTATATACCCAAAATGAATCAGGAATAACTCCTCAACCATTTGGCCTGGATGCATAATCCTGGGCTCTTTTGAAAGGTCAAAAGCTAAGGAATATAAATCCATTGTAATTTAACATTTTTATCTTACCATTATAGACTAAATGGAGATGCAATAAAGAAAAGTATATTTTCATCCTTGCCTTGTAAAGAAGCTACATTTTTAATGCAATAAACCATCAAAATCATCAACAGATAGTTTATAATGTAGCTGTATATATTCTAATACACCTGGAATGCAATTGTGACAACAGTTACCATACAGTATTTAAAAGATATACCAGACGAATGTCCATATTTTGACAATATTTACTGTTTAAATGTTGACTTTTATTGGGAGTTATCTTCATCATAAATACTATTTATGTCCATACAACCATTCCAAATAGCATAAAAGGTTCCGAAACATTGAAATATTGATAAAAACTGTGAATATTGATCAACATTCCTGTGACCAAAAGCACACCCATGCTTTACAAGCGTGTAACTTAAGAATGATTGATGTCCCCACACAGTGATGGGGGGTTCAATCAATCCGGATGGAGCAGACCGTAGCTACTATGGGTCGGCCACCAGGCCGCGAAAAAGACCGGGTGTTCCAAAGCGGCACTTCTCTGCAGAAAAAGGCGAGAGACGGCAGGCACTGCTCCCAGGTATTGCACAATAATCAAGATGGCGCCCAGCAAAATTTTTAGCAACAAATCAGCTGATTTTTGGAAATGGGGAAAATGACAAAATTAAGTCAGCGGTACTGGGGACGTTGGTGCTCAGGCTAAGGAAAACACAGAATTTAACCCACTGTCCCTGAAATGACTTCTGACTATTTGACTTTACAAAAATCAGCAGTGGTTCCAAATGAACACAACCAAAGTCCAGCATAGAGAGGCTGAGTGAATGTGGTCTGGACTCTGTGGAGGAGAGTCATGGTTTCAGAGATGCTGTAGAAGGACAGAATACCTGCACTGTGATCCAGGTACACTCCTATTCTGGAGGACCAAAGACCTGAGACGGGAGTTTTGACTTTGTTGTACCGAAACATGTAACTGTTTTTGTTACTATCTAAAGCCCAAGATTTGTCATTGAATCCAAATCCACATTCATCTGAATTCCCTACTCTGCTGATGTTCTTGTATGAGACTGCAACAAAAACTCCTCCACCTCTCCACTCCACCTCCCAGTAACAACGTCCAGTCAGACTCTCTCTACTCAGGACCTGATACCAATAAGTGAATCTGTCTGGGTGACTAGAATAAGACTGTTCTTCTCTCATTACTATTACCTTTCTGTTCCCCTCAGATAATAACAAAATTGTGTTTGCTGTGTTTGGATCCAGAGTGATTTCACGGGAATATTTTAAGAATCCAGCTCTGGTCTTGGGCTCTGGTTGTGGTTCTGACAGTGAAACATCCACTTCAGTCACTGTCAGTGAGACGTTTGTCCATGTCTCTCTCAGAACGTCCTGTAGTTTATCTCTGACTTCTGACACAGCTGCTGTCACATCGTCAAAGTAGCGCAGAGGACGGATGTTGATGCTGGATGAGTCTGTAGATTCACTGAGTGCTGACAGTGAGGGGTAGTTGTGTAGAAACTGGGTGTGATCCTCTGTGAGTGAGAGCTGCTTCAGCTCAGCGTCTTTCCTCTTCAGCTCAGTGATCTCCTGCTCCAGCTTCTCCTGAAGCTCTTTGACTCGACTCACTTCAGTGTCCCGCTGGGATCTGAGCTGCCGCTTCACATCGGACCTTCTTTTCTCCATCAGACGGATCAGCTCGGTGAAGATCTTCTCACTGTCCTCCACTGCTTTATCAGCAGAGCCATTGATAGCCTCCACCTGCTGCTGAAGCACCTTCACATCTTTCTCTCTGTCCTGGATTCTCTGCTGGATGTTTTGTCGACTCACATCGAGCTCTCTCTGCCTCTCGGTCCTTTCTGCTGCAGCTGAGACTGTGTCGTGGCCTTTATGTTCCTCCACAGAGCAGAGATAACAGATACTCTGCTGATCAGTACGGCAGAACATCTTCATCACCTCATCATGACGAGAGCAGATGTTCTCCTGGAGCTTCTTGGAGGGCTCCACCAGCTTGTGTTTCTTGAACGGAGCAGCATCATAATGAGGCTGAAGGTGTTTCTCACAGTAAGAGGCCAGACAGACCAGACAGGACTTGAGGGCTTTCAGTTTTCTCCCAGTGCAGACATCACAGGCCACATCTTCAGGTCCAGCATAGCAGTGATCAGCAGGAGCAGCTTGGAGTCCAGACTTCTTCAGTTCCTCCACTACAACTGCTAACATGGTGCTTTTCAGCAGGACAGGCCTCGGTGTGAAGGTCTGCCCACACTGAGGGCAGCTGTGGATTTTCATTCCATCCTCTTCATCCCAGTGGGTTTTAATACAGTTCATGCAGTAGCTGTGTCCACAGGGAATTGTCACCGGATCCTTCAGTAGATCCAGACAGATGGAACAAGAGAAGGTTTCCCGGTCCAGCTGAACTCCTTTCTGCGCCATTTCACCTCTCAGTGGCAACAACTGTCTGAGTTTCACTTTCTCAAAAGTGAAAGTAGTTCGAGCTCTGATCTGAACAGCATGTGTTTCTGCAGTGAATGGGGTCTGTCAGCACAGGCACTTCACCACATGTTGGTCACACCCATCTTCAAACTGTAGATCTGAAGGGGAGGGAACAAGGGAACAAGGAAATATATGGACAGAGTGGAGCTCGCTGTGATTGGAGAAATGGAAGAAGAGGGAGGGACTATCAAACTGTGACTCGTTCCAGGAAAAGGAGTAACTCTGGAAGTGAATCTTGTTTCTTATTTACAGTGAAATGGTTAAGACTTGCTCCCCATTTGAAAACAACAAGTTTTAATTTGTAAAATCCTTCTTGGCTCCTCTGGCTTTGCTGATTGCTCCATAATTCTCCAACTCTTCCTCAAATTTTGTTCAGGTTTCTTTTACTGGTTAAACCAATTGACTGACAATAATCAAACCAAACTGCTGTATAATCATGTTCTTTGAAGTGAAAACAAAGGAGGGCAAACTAAAGTCAAAGCTGCAGTCAGTGAGAATCAGAAGCCAAACGACCACTAATAAAGGCAATAATTTCAGCTTTTTGATTTGAAACCATGCAATCCTAAAATGTGTGTAAAAGGTGTCAGAGATGAGGACTCTAAACACAGGTGCATCACAAGCTGCCATTTTATCCCCTTTGTTATTTTCTTTGTAAAGCAATGAGATTAAAATCCCACATTAAGTTCCTACAGTGTGCTGACGATATGGCCCTTGTTGGCCCTCTGTGTGAGGGGGACTTTATGGGGTGCCAAATGTTAAAATTCAGATACAATTTTAAAGCTGATTATTTTGCTCACTTCCATCAAATTTAGCTAATTTCTATTACATTAAAGATACAAGTAAAATAATATGTTATATGCAATTGTCAACAATTTGTTTATAAAAGTTAAATAAAAAGGTAAATGTTAAATCTAAATGTTAAACCTGAACGTTAAATCTAAAACTAAACGTTAAAAGTTAAAGAAAGAAAAGAAATAGAGAAATGAATGAATGAATATGTGAGACTTCATGAACAGGCGGTGACAGAACGTATTCCTTATACATAAGTAGTTCTGAGTTGGTCTGGGTTATTGAAATACTTTTCCTATTGGTTACAAGTTGACGAGACTCAAAGTACATATCACTTTTAACCGAAAATAACATGGGTCTGACTTAGAGCATTTAGCTTTGTGAATATGAAACTTCCCTAATGTAAAGAGATTTACAATAGTACATAAGTTCTTTATTTTTATAGGTAATGACATTTTTTCCTTTTAACGGTGATTGCATGTGTTGTTTTAGATATGTAATTTAGATAGTATGTAATTTTCAAAGTTCCTTCCAGAATGTGTTACAGAATGAAAAATCATAGAAAGGTGCAATTGTTATTAACAAGTAAGAATTTCAAGGTAAACATGTTTGTTGTATATATTTAATGCAATATGTTCTATTGCAATTCTCTAACTTTGATTGTAATATAAAATCTAAAAGGAACAAGCCACACCCTGTGCCAATCACTATCAGTTTAATAACAAACACAGAAGAAGTTGCCACGGGATGTTATTTTCTTTAAATTTAAAAAATCATTTATATAAAGAGTAGATGTGAAACTAAGAACCTCATGTTGCTTTTCATTAAGTCCAACGAAACATTAGGTATAGATTTAAAAACTGAGCTGTATTCTTTGAATGATGATAAAGAAAGGATTCATAGTTAAGTAATTGACCGTTACAATCAAATAAGACGATAATATTTCAATCAGTCCAGTTGTGTAAATAAAATGACTTGTTCTTCGATTAGTGATTCATTCATTATTCCATATAATAGACCTGTGTGGTGAGAAGTTCTGAGAACAACACAGCTTCCAGGCCAAACAAGCTTGTTGATAAAATTGGGACAGTTTTAACAGCAAAACAGTAAAAGGCATCCTACTTCTTTGAAAATTTCATGTGGGATAAAGTACTATAGTGAGTCTGGTGGTCTTAAAGATTATTTTAACCATTTCAACTTGAAGGTGTAATTCCAGTCCCAGAAGTCCAGAAGTTCAAGAGCACCGCTTTTTTTTAGATGATGGTGCTTATTCTTCCATACAAAGTTCGTGATATGTTATTTATGTCTTTACGTGTTGAATCATGGGCACTGAGGGAGAGGGCAAGGTTGACAAATCTTGAAATCCCTTCTGCTTTTGTCAAGAGAATACTACCCAAGATTAAAATGTCTCTTTGAAGCCATAAATTCAGTTTTGTTTCAGTTCTTCTTTAATTTAGGAGAGAAGATAAGCTGTTGATGTCCTATGTAGTCTTTGCAGACAAAAAGTATTTCACACATTTCTTAACAGATATATTAAACGTTATTCCCCTCAGTCTGATACAAACAAAAAAATCACATTTACATTTGTTAATTGTTTAACTGGAAGCAGCAACAAATTGGTCAATTAGGGATCCAGAATAATCAACCTGATGCTTGTCCCTAAGATAAAGAGCTGTATCATCAGCAAACTGAGTCATTCTAATGTCCTTACCAAAAATAGACAAACCTTAAATAATAGGATTTCAAATATGTAATTAAAGTAAATCAACCTATTACCTGGAGATTTCCCCTTTTCATTGAGCAAACAGCCTCTAAGAGTTTGACTTTTGTAACAGGTCTTTCACATTCAAGTTTAAAGTGTTCAGATTATCGTCTGTGTGAATTCTTTAACTAACTCAATAAATCTATTGTAACACCCCTCTTTGGTTCTGAATTGACCAACCAGTGGTGAAAATAAGTGGCAACAACAAGCCGTGCAAAATACAACCTCCATTTTTATTCATACATTAAATAAATGGACAATAAAGGTTAAAACCAAGGCCTGCTGCTGTTGGTCACAGGCTGGTCGGTTGTGGCCTCCTCACTGCCTGGGGCCTATGGTAACTCCACTAAGTGGCTGTTGCTCTGCACCATGCAACTCTACGGACTGCGACCCAGCCGTGTACCACACTATCTTGGATACCAGCAGCATCCTCAGCCTACCCGCACACTACAGACAAGCAGAAACTCCTGAACAGCAATTTACAAACATATCCACCTCACATTCCGCATGACAGACACCACCAGCCCACATAAAACATATGACCAGGGAAGAAGACATATCACATGCAAGCAGAAACTCACTGAGCCTAGTGTGTGGCTCAGTGACTGCAGATTAGAGGTCACACTTTTTTTAATTCTTAATTATTGTTTAATAATTTATTATTTAATTTTCAAAAACCATGTAAATTACTATTTTGTTGTTTTGTTGCTCCTAAATGGATTTAAAATAATTTGTGCTTAAAAAGTGGGGCATAACTATGTGATGATTCTGAAAAAAACTGTAGACAAGAGGGAGATATAAGCCATAAATCATCTATTGGCTCCAAGTGAACTCCTTTATGTCTGGGTTCAAAAATCACATTTTTGAAGCTTGAATGTGGGACTTGATCTCATGTACTCTACAAGATCATCTGGGGCATCATTATAATTTCCTCCAATGATCAAGTGTGCTTCCTTATATTTGTTTTTAAGGGCTTCCGGTTTCATACAAAGTTGTACAAATGTCATTTTTGCTTGAGATGTATTGTTGTAAAAAATTGCAAATTATAAAGAAGGAGATGTCTAAAACTAAGATGATCCTTCCACCCTCATCTGAGGTTAGAGATTTAACAAAGTCTCCTTTAAACTTGTTAAGAATAATGGCGACACCTGCTGATTGTTGAGAGGCATCACAGAAATAACACCGATCACCCCATTCTGCTTTCCAAAACTTCACATCACTGTCCACTGAGTGAGTCTCTTATACAAATATCAATATTTCATCTACTGAACATAAAGACTGATTTCTTTTTGGAAAAATATAAATGTACTGTTTATCTAATGATGGGGCGGGAGCTTTTATCCTGTATTGGGCGTCCGACCCTGTCCACCGTGAATCCAAGCTTGTTCTTCAGAAGATGGTGATTCCATCTCCGGCTGTATCACTCTAACTCCTCTTTTTTTCTCCCACAGGGCTGTCATCTGGTCATTCATCTTCTTCACTCTGTCATCTCTTCCCTTCCGCTGGATTTCCACCACTTTCACATTTGATGTATTTGTACTTACCATTTCTTCAAATTTTGATGAACCATCATTGAGGCTGTTATTGGCTTTTACGATGTCAGCATTGAAGACCATCTTCTTTTATGCAGAACTTTTTGGGATTTGGATTTTTAACCAGAATTTCTTATGGTGTTTTTATATGTAAGTATGTACGAATGTGTGTATGCATGTGTGGGCATGTATTTTTGTGGGTAATATTCGGACCCTGAGTCTGTAATGAAGTTTTGATTGATTTTTGTGGGAGTGTCGAGTAGAGGTTCAAATACCAGAGAATGAGTTTCAACATCTATCTCCATTATCAGGCCTCCTTGTTTCATTTTCCTGGCATCTCTCTTGGACATCTTAGCGCACATGTCCCGGTTGTTAACAAAACTTTGGTTAACAGCAAACAGTTCGTAGGCCAGTCGGCTGACCGAAGTCCATGTTGTGACATTTGTTCAGATGTATAAACTTACTTGATGCAATTTT